>NC_053431.1:88689071-88989071 GCF_007990345.1 Gossypium hirsutum
TTTATATGTGTTAAATTTTCGTGATTTAATTTTTTCGTTTGAGTGGCTGATTTAATAAAAGGGCTTAATCGCGTAAAGTGAAAATTTGATGTTTATTCTTAAAAGGGCCGAATTGATGATGTCTTTCTTATATGAGGTACTTATGTTGCAATTAGACCAATGATTAAATGAGTGCACGGTAGTGACCTTATATATAATGGTTTTATAATTTTATTATAAAGGTTATTTTTGTAAATTAATTAATAAGTTATATGTTATCATAAAACATACAACTAAAAGCCAATGTTTATATTCTTATTTTCATGACCTAAAAACATAAAGAAAGAAACGAAAGAAAGCTAGGGCATTCGTCCATTGTTAAGTTTGATTAAGGTATGTAACTAGCTCGGTTTTTGATAATTTTTATATTTTTGAGATCGCTGCTATGTTATCTACAAAGCCCATGCCCAAATTTTTGATTTTGGTGAATATTTTGAGTTATTCCATTGATGAATATTTTAGTTTTGTGATGTTATTTGGTGAAATATGAAAGATATGATTTGGATTGATATGCTTTGTATTGGAATTTTTGATAATTTTGAGTAATTAGGGCTAAATTGCAAAAATAATAAATTAAGGGACTAAAATGTGAAATAAATGAAATGTATGGACTTGTATGAACACTAGGAACATTTGGCCTAAGCATGATGTGTGCAAATTTTACATGTTTTGTTTTTTATGCAATTTGGACTAAATTGTAAAAATTATGAAATGTCAGGGGTAAAATGGTGATTTTCCCATTTATGTGTTTTTGGACTAAATTGAGTGACAATATGTTTGAATGAGTTTAATTTTAATATGTTTAGATCAAGAACTAAAGAAATTAGATTTGGATCGGGGGAAAACTAAAGTTGTTAACTAGTCGTCTTGTTCCGTTTTTCATCTTCCGAGGTAAGTTTATAAGCAAATAGAGGTTGTTAATTTTAATTAAATGTGAGCTATATATATGCTGAAATGAAATATGTGAATATATATATGAGTTAGCCGAATGTGTACAAGCTTGGTAGCTATGTTTATGAATTCGTTTCAACTGAGTTACGACATCCGAAAGTTCCGTATGAACCTTAGGAATAGCTAGGATACATATGTCATGACATAGGATTTTCTATATGCGTTCTCGAGTAAGACCATGTCTGGGACGTTGGCATCGATATGTGGTTACGAGTATCTAGGACATTGGCATCGTATTTGATTCGTGTAAGACCCTATCTGGGACAATGGCATCGATATGAGATAGCATGTAAGACCAAGTCTGGTATATGTGATTATCTGAGTATCCTATTCAATTTCGAATGGTTCAACGGGCAATGATAAGTTGTGTTCAAAGGTTAAAATGAACTAAACGATCAGGTATGAGTTAGTTGATCACTTATTTGGAATTAAGGTAAGTTGGCCATTTGATATGTTATGTTAAATTTTACAAGTTATTAATGTGAACATATGTGTATATGAGTAGTATATTCGGCCGTATACTATGAATATGTATATTAAGTTATATTTTGATTCATGAGTATTTGTGTATGAGAGTAAATGTACTTTGTTAATATATGTATGTACATTCAGTTCCAACTAATTCTATATGTGAAAGTATATGATATACATGAAATTGTAAGCTTGATATTAATGTGAATATGATAGTATAGTTTGAGTTGATTATGTTATTGAGATGTTTATATGCTTATGACTTACTAAGCTTAAATAGCTACTGTGTGAGTTCTTGTTTACCTCTGTTTTATAGATTTTGGATTCAAGTTACGAGCTCAGGGATCGTCAGCCAAGTCTATCACACTATTGACTATTTTCGATATTTTTATAAGTGAACTTTCGAATCTATGGCATGTATAGGCTGGATTATATTTTTGAAATGTTGGATTTTGGTTTATGTATAATTTAAGCCATGCGAAAATGGCTTAACTTCTATGTCTGAATTTGGTTATGTTTGATTATGGTTTAATTTCGTTTTGGTTATAATGCTACGTGCTATGAATGAGTGGTATTTGTGATAGGTGTTATATGCTTTGGAAATGGCTTGATAATGATTTTAGTTATGATGTGTAATCGGTCATGTATTTAGCTCATTTTGGAAATTATGTTCATGGTATATGTGCGTTGTGTGCTTGGCTATATGAATCGACTTGAGTAATAATTTAGTTGATGGATGTACTTTTGCCATAATATATATATGTCTTTATAAGCAATGTTATGTATATATGATCGTTCGTGAAGTTGGTCATTTGAGTAAGAAAGATGTAATTAATTAATAATGTTAATTAGCTGATCATGTCCAAAGATAATGTATGTCTTAATGATATAAAATACGTGTGATATGTATATTATCAAGGATGGATGTATTCGGCAATTACATTTGAAAATGGATTAATACGTTAAATGTATTACATGTTTTGATAAGCTATGAAATGACTTTACTATATTATTAATTTGATTATCTGGAGTAGTTTATTATTGATATAAAATTTGATATATAATTTGTTGTATAAACTTTGCTTAAAATTGGTAAATGATATGTATGCATATTTGGCTAATGAAAGATACATTAGATATGTATGCATATGACATATATGTTGGTAGTTTGGTATTTATGTGACAAGTTGATACATGTATTCGGATATTATATGGTTAGTTTAACTTAAAAGTAATGGTGGAATTCGTATGACTAAATTGATTGATTTTGATAGTCGAATAGATGAACAAGTGAATAGGTTGTGTATTTGTAATTTGGTCATTATGCTAGCATATACATTTTGGTATGTTTTGATTTGGTAATTATGTTTAAAAATGGTTAAAAGATTGTTTGAATAAATAATGGTTATTAGCTTGCGAATTTAGGTGTTATTATTATGTTTAATTTTGGCTTTTATATCTTATATCATTACGTAAATGTTTGTTATGTTATATATATAAATTCAAAATTTGTGATGTGTTTAATGTGAAATGCAAATGAATATTGACATATTGGTTCACTTATGTGAATTTAATAAAATTGTTTATGTCATGTGTATTAATAATTCCAGAATTGTTAAACTAAAGTTACAAATGTAAGCCTTTGATTATGATCTGAGTGATTGTATGAATGAATGAAAGTTGTATCTTTTCTGGTAATGCTTCGGAACCCCATTCTGGCGACGGATACGGGTTAGGGGTGTTACACACGCCCGTGTCCTCTGACCTTGTAGCTCTCTGACTGTGATGTCAGCATCAATTTTGGGTCAGACGGCTATATCACAAGGCCATGTGGCCAGACTGTGTGGTCAAATAAAAATTAATTGATTTTTCATAAAAATGGTACAGACTTCACACGGCCAGAGTACACATCCATATCGGTAGGCCGTGTCCCTCACACGGGCAACACACACGCCCATGTCTTAGCCCGTGTGTTTACTACTGAGCATACTGACTTGCAAAATTAGGGTACAGGATACACATGGTTGGGCAACACGCCCATAGGGGCAGACCATGTGTCACATACGGCCTAGACACATGGCCATGTGTCTACCTGTATGGACCATTTGAAGGCTATTTTCCAAGCGATGGGTCACCTTATTACATCCATGTACACACTCCTATACTTCAAGGACACTTAACTTGGTATGTAATTATATTAAACCATCGTTGACATGATCTTACAAGTAACCTTATTACACTTGTTCAAGTTACACTTCTTGTATTAGGGTTAACATAAACCCATTCCATATTTTATACTTAGGCCAAGATATAACCACATGCCAATTTGTACCATAACCATTCTCAAATTATTGGCCCTTATTTTACACATTCATCCATGCTAGACCATTCAAGCACATCACATGAAACATTTAAACTTAAACATGTATATTCGCTAGGGTTACAACCCATATCAAAAGAAGCCACATCTCATGGCCATATGCAAAATGAATTAGTATTTTTTTCATAAGCCATTTCTTTGGTTAACCAAATGACACATATACAAAATAATCAAAAAGCCCTATAGATGCCATTATAAGAAAGTAAAAGTTCTTTATACCAAAACGAGACTTGTCAATAGTGTGACCAATGCTCCGATCGTCTTCCAATCTTCACGAGTCAACACACTCAAAAAGGTAGGGAGAATAAAACGAGGTAAGCATTAACATGCTTAGTAAGTTCATATAACAGGATTGTAAACTTACCGGTTATTTAGCATACAACCATAATAGACATTCATTCCAATGAGTATATAATAATTTCCCTATCATATGCACTCAATCATCAGGTCCGTTTCATATCAATACGTTATAGCATTAGTCTTAGATGAGCTCATCAATTCAAGAATTTCCATTCTTAGTTCTCATATTAATCCCTTCGAATTTCTTGAAATCTCGATGGATATCCCATTTACCATCAAATTATGCAAGTAATCCGTTCAAGTACGCACTTCCGTGAATGTCGCTCTTACGATGGGATTACCACTCCAGGCTAAATCCCCTGCAATGACAATTACCCTTATGAGTTTGGATCTGAATTACCAGTCCAGGCTAAATTTAGAAACTAACTGGATTACCCGTCCGGGCTAAATCCATTTCAGCACATGTATCATTCGAGAGGCTAGATCACTTAAGGAACACCCGTCCGGGCTAAATCCTTTTTACCATCAATTCATTTTCGAAAAATCCATCAATTATTCCTTTTTATTCAACCGGGACATTTCATCATAACATCAATTTTCATGAATTATCATACATTGAATATCACTATTATTTTACATACAAGAATATACATTTGTAATGTATTTAAAAAGTCTACATTCGAGTTACATGAACTTACTTGGAAAATGTTTCAGATTTAGATTTTCAGTTATTCTGAAACCTTTTGTTTTCCACGGTCAACCTCTGGAATTGGTCTCTCGGGGTCTATACACACAAAATAAATTATTATTCTATCACATTATTCAAATTCAGCCCCAAAATTCACTCTTGGGCAAAATGACCATTTTACTCCTAACCTTTAACATTTTTACAATTTAGTCCTAACGCTCGTAAAATGAAATGCATGTGTTTCCTTGGTTACCCAAGCCTAGCCAAATCTATTCTAAACTCATACCAGCCCATATTTTCCTCTATTTCCCATTTCTACCACACATTTTATACCTTTTACAAATAAGTCCCTTTTAGGTGTTTTCATGGAAAACCACTTGATAAAATATGTTTATCATACACCAAACTTTCATATTCTTCCATTAAACACAAAAATACAAACATGTCACACATGGGTAAGTTTTTGAACGTGAACCCTAGCTTAAAATAAGGGTAGAAATGGCTAGAACATGCTTCAAGGATCTCAAAAATATAAAGAACATTAAACGGGGTTAGGGAGCACTTACTATTGAGCTTGAAAATGTTGAAAACCCTAGCTATGGAGAACATACAAATTTTGGCAGCTATGGGGAAGAAGATGGCTAATTTAGCTTTCATTTTCCCTTTTTATCAATTTTATTACTAAATGACCAAAATGCCCCTTCTTACTAAACTTTTAAAATTTTCCATGCATGCCCATTTTAGTACAAAAACTTAGAAATTGGGAAAATTGCTATTTAAACCTCCTAATTAATAATCCAAAGCAATTTCATACAAATTGCTTCGAGAACCCAAGTTTTTCAATTTATTCAATTTGGTCCCTAATTTCTAATTGGACACCTTACACCTAGAATTTCGTCATGAAACTTTCACACTTGCATGCCTTCATGTCCTAGACCTCAAAAAAATCATAACAAAAATATTTTTACGTTAGATTTGTGGTCCCGAAACCACTATTCTGACTAGGCCCTAATTTAGGATGTTACACTCACAAACTCTAGAAATTTATCAAAGGTTTCACTTTTACGGTGCATTAGATACACATCCATATCGAGAATAGTCATCGATGAAAGTTACATAATAATTGTAACCTCTTTGGGCACTGATGCTCATGGGACTAGACATATCAGTGTGTAGAAGTTCTAAAGGTTGGTTGGCCCTTTTATCTTT
The DNA here is from genome assembly GCF_007990345.1 of Gossypium hirsutum. Taxonomy (NCBI): domain Eukaryota; kingdom Viridiplantae; phylum Streptophyta; class Magnoliopsida; order Malvales; family Malvaceae; genus Gossypium; species Gossypium hirsutum. The sequence continues at coordinate 88,695,110 of NC_053431.1, forward strand.
TACATTAAAAAACCTCTTTGTCATCTTACCTTCCAAGCAAGATTCACATTGTGGAAGACTAACTTCCTTAAGCATACTTAAGGGACCATCTTTCACGAGTCTAGTGTTTCTTTCTTGGTTATCGTAAACTCTAAATTCTATAGGTTTTTCTAGTAGTTTTTACCACCTTTTTACTTAAAAATAACTCTAATCCTAAGCTTTTGTTAATGAATTTAGTGAATTTTGCTTAAATCTCAATCATGGACATGAATTTATGAAATATGCAAATTTATGCTTTATTATTAGAATTTTGTTCATAAATTAAATCATTTTCATGTTATCTATTAATGTGTTATTTTTTAATAATGCAGTGGGACTATGAGCTGATATAATATGGAGCTCAGTACAATTCTTCCATGGACATGAACAAATCCACCCTACTTGGACAACAAAACCATGCAAAATTAAGTCATAAGGATGTTAATTTGGCCTAGTTTAAGTGATGATACATGGTAGACATGTTTGGTTATTATTTGGGTCATGAAACTGTCCAACAAGAGGGAGTCAAGCCCAAATTCAGCACAAGCCTGTGGCTACCCAAAAATAAGATTTGGGACAATTATTTAGAGGTCCCTACACTTTGAAAATCATTAAAAATCAGCACATGAAGATTTCTCAAGAAACCGTCCACTCCATGGCTAAATTTAGCATGATTTCATGCTTAAATCAAGTAACCAACTCACCTTATTCCCACTTGTTATGGCTGGCCATTAATGGGAGAGAACCAAGGGATCTTTGATGCCATTTTTAGTAAATTCAGCTAGCAACCTCAATTATAAATACCACACTTCTCTCACCTTTTTGATCATCCATTAATCCCTAAAAATCATCCATTATTCCTTCATTCATTACTCATCCATTCATTTTTTCTTTCTCACATTTTTTTCCTTCTTTCCACGCCTAGCACTTTAGTCAGCAAAACCATGATTAAGAGAGAGCAATACTCAATTTGACTTGAAAAAATAAAAAAAAATTCAAATTTCGTGTTAAACGAATCGAATTATTCAAATTAATCGAATTATCCGAGTCAACTCAAATTTTTTTTCAAATTTTGAGTTCGAATCAAGTTTAGTTTTCAAATCTGAATAACTCGAATAATTCGAATACTAAACTATAATATTTTACATTTTTACTCCAAACTTCCTAACCCCTTTACTTTCCCCCAAAACTTTTATTCCTTACCACTTTCCCCTTAAAACTTTTACTCCTCTCTTATCCCACCCCCTTTTACCCCAAACCATTCCCCCCCAAAATTTTACTCCCTTAACCCCAAAACTTTTTATTTTCCCCTAGATTTTTACTTCTCACCTTTTACCCCAAATCAAAAACTAAAACCATCCAAAAAAATCCCTCAACCTAAATAGTAATAATTTTATTTATATCTACAATTTATATTATTAAATTAAATTTCACACTTTTTTACTATTTATATTATTGAATTTTTTAATCATACTGAATATTTTTAAATTTTTATTAAAATTGATTTATTGATGATGTTATAAAATATTCGTGTTAAAACTTTATGTTGGTATCAATTCCATATTTTATCTTTAAGATAACTTCTATTAAAAAATCACATTTTTTTTACATTTAATACATTTTTTTAATTTCAAAAATACATAACAAGAATCAAAAGATAATTAAAGCAACTAAGAAAGAAAAGAAGCTAAGTCGTATATAAAACATCAATAAATAAATTATGAGGGGATGAAAGTTAATAACACATTTGATTACAGTGGGTGATATTGATAATAAAGACCTAAAATAATTTTTTTAATTTCACACGAACAAATATATTTTGATTCGATTCGAATTCCATCTCACTCGACTCGATTCGAGTAAATTTCAAATCGAGTTAGGATGATAAAATATGATTCGTCAACTCGATTAACTCAAAAGTTTCTCATTTGATTCAATTTGATTTGATCGAATGCTAACCCCTAACCGTGATAAGGTTGTGTCTTGGCCGGCCATCTTGAGGAGCCATTAGAAAAGGAGCAATATGAGGATCGGAGGAAAACATCTTTATTCAAAGTTTGCAAGACTATCAATTTGAACAGAGTTTATTCTTTCTTTACTTTGTTATTTTGATTTAATCATGTTTGCAATGTGTTTTATGATATTGTCATCAACAATGGTAACTTAAATTTGTTGAGTTAGGATGATTGCATTTATTCAATGATGTTTGTTTAAATCATGTTTATAGTGCTTTTGCCTCAGTCAATCATGTTTTCAATTAAACTCAAGTATGTATTTCATTCATATGTGATTGGATGCATTTGAATTAGCTGAGCAATCCTGACCAGATGACGACTAATGGACACAATAATTGAAAAGTGTATGCTTAATTTAGATCTTGATTCGACTAAATTAAAGGTTCATAATAACTTTAACGAGCTCTATTATCTTCCATAGTTTTTAGATTTATGTGATTAAATTGTTTCAAACCTGATCTGTCCTTGTTACTTCACATGAATTCTAAGAAACCCTTAGTTTAATATGGTTAGTAAAATGCATATTTCACTAGGTAAAAGATTCCAAAAGGACTTAATTTTGTTTCCAAACTCATGAAAGATCGAGTTTCCATGGAATGTTTTTCAAACACTATTAAGCATGAGAAAAATAAATTATGTTGAATAATGTAATTATCCTAGCATATTAATGTTATTGATTGTTGAATTTTTTATTTTTTCTTCATAACTCATTTCATACATCTCATCTCATACTTTGCATTTAGATTAAATTGCATTAGGGATAATCTTGTATTTAGATAATATAATTTAGCTTAAACATCATCACTCAAGATATTGTGCTTTTATCACCAAATTGTTAACTTTAAATTTACAATTACTTGATTAACATACACAGTCCCTGTGGTGATGATAACTCTTTTACTTACTTTATTACTTGATAATGACTGTGCACACTTGCACAAACCTGAGCGTTACAAGTTTTTGGAGTCGATGCCGGGGACTATTGCCTTAATCATTTTTTGTAAAATTATTCTTTATAGTTTGGTTTTTATTTTTATCTAACTTCTAAATTTACTAATTTATTCTTTATTCTCTATTTTTTGTGATTTATTTTTCAAGTGTTTATGAGCATAGACTGAATCATCAATTTATTACCTGTAGACCATGAAATCGAGCAAACATTTAGATAAAGAAGACGTGAAAGATCAGCTTAAAGACAAGTCGAGATGGAACATGGAAATCAAAATAATAGACAAGGAAATGGAGCGATTATGTGCACAATCCAATCCTTATTGTTGATGAAAGGGATCATGCCATAAGAAAACATGTTTTACCCCTATTCAATTAATTAAATCTGGGAATTAGGAACCAGAGATTGAGGCATCACAATTTGAATTGAAATGCGTGATGTTTCAAATGCTTCAAACGGTGGGCCACTTTAGTGGAATGTCCACGGAAGATCCACAAATTCACCTTCAGTTATTCATGGAGGTGATCGATTCATTTAAAATAGTTTGTGTTACTAAATAAGAAATTAGGTTGAAGTTGTTTCTATACTCATTGTGAGATCGAGCACGAGCATGGCTTAATTCGTTGACACCAAGTTTAATATCTACATGGCAAGAATTAGTAGAAAGTTTTTTGGTTAAGTATTTTCCACCTAGAAAAAACTCTAAGTTATGAAATGAGATAACCACTTTTCAATAGTTGGATGACGAGTCCTTATACGAGGCATGTGAAAGATTCAAGGAATTACTTCGTAAATATCCTCATCATGGGATTCCGCATTGCATCTAGTTGGAGACATTTTATAACGGTCGCAATGCACATAAGATTGATGGTAAATGCTTCTGCGAATGGTGCTCTCTTGTCGAAGTCTTATAATGAAGCTTATGAGATCATTTGGAGGATTGCTAGCAGCAACTATCAATGACCAACAAATTGAATGACTTCATGAAGGCGAGTAGCCGGAGTGCACGAAGAGGACGCGCTTATTCACTCTTAGCTCATATATCATCTATTTATTCAAAGTTGAAAGAGTTTACCACTAATGGTGTAACATTCTAAATTAGGGCCTAGTCAGAACAGTGGTTTCAAGACCATAGATCCGAGGTGGTAATAATTATTTTATGATTATTATAAGGTCTATGATATGTCTCTATGTCTTTGTGAAAATTTCATGAGGAAATTTTATGTGAAAAATGCTTAATTAGACTTTAAGGACTAAATCGAATAGTTTGTAAAACTTGTGTTCTAGAAGCAATTTACATGAAATTGAATTAGATTATTAATTAGGTGTCCTTAAAGAGTAATTTGACCAAGTTCTAAAAATTTGGACAAAAATGGCCTTGGATGGGTAAAATTTGAAATATTAGTAAAAAGGGCATTTTGGTCATTTAGGGGTAAAATGAACTAAAAGACAAAATAAAAGCCAAATTAGTGTCCATCTTCCTCCCATGGCCGTGTGAATCAAGAGGGGAGCTATGGCTAGGGTTTCCAAGCTTCCAAGCTTAATAGTAAGTGATCCCGAGCCCCTTTTTAACGTTCTATGCATTTTTAAAGTCCCGATAACATGACCTATTCATTTCTACCATTATTTTGAGCTAAGGTTTATGTTTAAAAAATTTACCCATGCATGACATGCTAGTGTTTTGATGTTTGATGGTAGAATATGAAAGATTAGAATGTGTTTAACACCTTTTACTAAGTGATTTGTCATGAAAAAGCCTAAAAATGACTAAATTGAAAAAGGTGAAAAATAGGTAACTAAAAATCTATTTTAATGAGAAATGTGGGCTGCCATAAGCTTGAATATGGGTCAGCTACGCTTGGGTAATCAAGAAATTTAACACATTTCGTTTTATGAGCCTAGGGACTAAATTGCAAATATGTAAAAGTTTAGGGGAAAATTGTAAATTTGCCAGAATATGATTTTTGGGTTAATTTGAATAACGTGAGTAATAAATAAGTTATATTTGTAATGATAGATCAAGGAAATCGAGATTCGAGCTTATATAGAGAAAATACAAGGTTATGGACTAAAATGGTAAATTTTCCATTTCCGTATTCGAGGTAAGTTCGTGTGTTAATAATAGTACAATGTTATTTACGGATTAAATTCTTTGTTAATAAGGCATAAATTGTATGATTAAGTATATTGAAAAGGTGATGGAATGAATTTATAATGTGAGAAAATGCTATGAAGGAATGGTACATGAAACTTGTGATAATAATGGTACATGACTAGTAATGCATGAAATGTTTGATAGTTCATGTAATGATGACTTACTTTTTGATAGTGAATATATTGTGAACATAATGCTTTTTGAACGCTTACTTGATAATTTTATGATAAATGTTAACTTGGTTAATGCAATGACGTATCATGTTATAATGTTTTATTAACATGATGAATTATATTCTTAAATGCTTAAATTGTATGTTGTTGATGTGTGTATGAATTTGAATGCCCATTGTATAAGAAATTTATGAAACAATGATCTAATTGATAAAAAGTGAAAGAAAATCCTGATTGAATGAAAAGAATAATTGATGGATTTCTAGAAATGAATTGACGGTAAAAAGGATCTAGCCCGGACGGGTGTTCCTAAAGTGATCTAGCCTCCCGAAGAATATGTGTACAATATGGATTTAGCTTAAATGAGTAATCTGATTTAGGATCTGAATTTAGCCTGGAATGGTAATTTAGATCCGAGCTCATTGGAGTATTTGTCGTTGCAGGGGATTTAGCATGGATTGGTATTCCCGACATTTACTCTATGAGTTTATACTAAGGGGGACTTAGCCTAGACTGGTAATCCTGCTTTAGGATGCGAGGTTCACTGGAGTGCGTACTTGAAATGATCACATATACGGATTGATGGTAAATGGGACATCCATTGAGATTTTGAGAAATTCAATAGGATTAATTCAAGAAATGAATTAAAAGTTCTTACTATATATATATATATATAATTGTCATGTTTGGACGAGTGGTTGTGCTAAGAGATAGCACAGGTACATACTTGAAACCCATGAATATGTATTTGACATGTGAAATGAAATGGATTTGTGGTAAGAATGCAAATTAATGAGTGATTCATATGTGAATAATTTTTATGGCAATCTTATGATGATTATCATTTTGTTGCACTAACATAGTTTTGGACGACAGCAGTAGTCCGACTTTGAAAATCCATCAAAAATTGTGGAAGTCAAATTAGAGGCTAAATAAAATATGAAATTAAATATTATTGAGTCTAGTTTCACATAGGGAAACGATGTAAGAAAATGAATTTCATATTATGAGACATTTGTACTTTTGTTAGACAGAGTCAGAGTGACTTTGGGCTCCCCTGTCTCAACTTTGGAAAATCACTAGAAATTGTAAAAAAATAATTATTGTTAGAATTCATATGACTAAATCTTTAATGAGTCTATTTTCAAGAGAAATAGACAAAAACATTATCGAAATCCTGTACTATGAGATAATTAATTTTTAGTAAAGAAAGGTCAATGCTGTCAAACAGCAAAACAAGGGTATATTTGAAGAATAAACTGTACTTATTGGCTAGACCTAAAATTCTTAAAATTTTATGGTAAGAAAATATATGAGTCTAGTTTTAGGGAAAATTAGCGGATATTAATTTGGAGTTTTTTAGCTCCAGATATAAATAATTTAATCACTGCAACTCGAAAAAACAACTTGACTGGACTTTGAATAAATAGAAAGAATTTGAAAATGGCATGTTAATACATTGCTTATTAATTTTCATGCGAGCTTACTAAGCATAAATCTTACTCCGTCCTTTCCATTTCCTTATTGTTCTCAAGTCAGCTCGAGGTTAGAAATCCTCGGAGGCAACATCACACTATCAAGCCAATACCTTCGGAGTATTGATACATATGTTAGAAATTTCAAGTGAGTGGCATGTATAGAGACCTAGTTCTATGACATGTGTTATTATGATTTGGCTAAATGTATTGGTCTATATCGAGCTATCAAATATGGCCATGAGATGTGGCTCATATTGATTATGGTTTGTAAGTCTAGCTAATCATGTCATGTTTTAATGCATATGATGGTATGATTTGAACATGTTGTTAGACATGCATGTTTGGTAATATGATATGTGTGTTGGATGTATGCTCTATGACCAATTGAGGTGGTCATAGTCATGAAGTAATTGTACGTTATAAAAAAAACGTGATAATGGTTGAACATGAGAGCTTGATGGATAAGTTAGTAGCCATAGTATAATGGTAAAAGTGGTCATCAATATGACAAGTCTTATGAATGTGAATTAAGGAATCTAAACTTGGTATTTCATGAGTAGATGCATTGCATGTAAGAGGACATGTAAATGTTCCGAGTATGTCTTGATAAAGAGTGTTTAATCACTAAAGTGCAGCCATGATTTGTGTCTTTAATGTGTATAAGGTTGTACGGTTTATGGGTAACATGAAGGCTTGGAAAATAGCCAAAGTATTGACTACACGGGTTGAGACATGACCGTGTGTCTCAACTGTGTGAGGGACACGGCTTGGTGACACAGACGTGTGGCCTGACCGTGTGGTTCAATTTGTTTGATGACGTCATAAACAGAGAGTTACATGGCCTGAGGACATGGGTGTGTTGATGGCACACGGGCGTGCCCCTATGTCCACACGGGCATATGACCCTATTTCATGGGGAAATTTCCTAAGTTGTCCTAAAACTTCCCAAAGTTCTCGGTTTAGTTTCGAACTCTTTCTAAAGTATGTTCTGGGCTTCATAAACCTAAATAAGGGACTATGTGTATGTGATTGAATGTTTTAAAATATGAATGAAATTTTATGGCCTGGTTTGCATGAATGTTTGTGTTTAAGTCTGGTAATGCCTCGAACCCTGTCCCAACGTAAGACACGGGTAAGGGGTGTTACAAATGGTTTAAATAATTTTGCAGTTTAGTCATCGAGCCAATTAGATGTTGTTTCCTACGTATACTATGGGGATGGTCATTCTTTTGAGAATTGTCCAACAAATCCTGAATAGGTTTATTACGTGGGGAACCAACACCAAAATAGAGGTGGATACAGATCACAGTCCAACTTCAACAATCCTTCATGGCACAATCATCTGAATTTTTCTTGGAGTAACCAAGGAAATGGACCGAACAACACTTACATACAGCATAGACAAGCTCCAAAACCACAACAAACAAAGTCATCCAATAGTTTGGAGAACTTTTTGACGGTGTACATGGCGAAGAATGATGCTTTAATCCAAAGTCAAGCAACAACACTGAAAAATTTGGAAAACCAAATGGGTTAATTAGCTACGGAGCTTCATAATCGACAGCAAGGAACCTTGCAGAGCGACACAGAAAATCTAAGGAATTTAGGTAAGGAACACTGCAAAGTAGTCGCATTACGAAGTGGTAAGAATTTGGAGCCCAAGACGATTATAATTGAAGAAGAACATATTAATAAGGATGAAATTTAATCAACAGTTGAAATTTCTGCACCAACAGAGCCAGAACTTACAAAGTTTGATGAGGTAAAATCTAACCCAGTAAATTCTGAAAAGTTAACATATTTGGATGCAGATTTATCTCCTTAGAAAGGTTGTCCGATTCAACCTAAAGTTTTAACACCTTCGTACCCTCTAAAGTCCCAACCAAATAAGCAGGAACATGAGGTGCAATTCAAGAAGTTTTTGGATGTTCTAAAGCAACTTACATCAACATCCCATTGGTGGAGGCTTTAGAGAAAATGACCAGTGACGTGAAGTTCATGAAGGACATTTTGTCAAAGAAGAGGAGACTTAGTGAGTACAAGACTATCACTTTAATGAAAGAGTGCAGTTCGTTCTTACAGAATAAGATACCTCCGAAATTGAAGGACCTTCAAAGTTTTACCATGCCCTGTAATATTAGAGAATCTTACTGTGGTAAAGCTTTGTGCGACTTAGGAACTGTAACAATCTGATTTAGACCCTAATCAAAACGGTGGGTTCGAGACCATGAATTTGAGCCGAAAAATATTTAAATATTATTTTTTGTGTTTATTATATGTGAATTTGCATGTGTGAAAATTTCATACGAAAATTTGATTGTTTGTGTGCTTAATTTGATAAAAGGACTTAATCGCGTAAGTTGAAAGCTTGATAGTTTAAATCATAAAGTTTGAATTAATAGTGGCTTTTAAATATGGGATATTTATGTTGCAAATTTTCCATGATAATATGCCTTGCACGATTATAGCCTTATTAAAGTATGGTTTATTATTTTATTATAAAGGTTATTAAAGTAAATTATGAAATATTATGTAATATAATAAAACAAAATTAAAAAAACATGCATTATATACATGTTTTTTACCGAATCTTAAGAAAGAAAAAGAAGTTAAAAGCTTTTGGAATTTTGACACTTTGGAAACTTAATTTGAGGTTAGTTTGTGTTTGATTTTTGATGATTTTTACGTTTTTAAGATCATTGCCTCGAGTACTATCCGACCCATGCTTAAAATTCTAATTTTGATGCATATTTTGAGTTATGGTATTGATGAATATTTGTGTTTTGTGATGTTTGTTGATGAAATATTAAAAATATGTTTTAGATTGACATGTTTTAAATTTGAGCTTTTGATTGACATGTTTTGAATTTGAGCTTTTGAAGATTTTGAGTAATTAGGAATAAATTGCAAAAATAATAAATTGAGGGACTAAAATGTGAAATAGATGAAATATATGGACTAGTATGGTTATATGGAAAATTCGACCCAACTACATTGTTGTGAGATTTTGGGTATTTTGTGCTTTGTGCAATTAGGACTAATTTGTAAAAGTATGAAATATTAGGGGTAAAATGGTAATTTTCCCATTTATGTGTTGTTGGATTAAATTGAATGAAATTGTGTTTAAATAAGGTTAATTTGAAATTATATAGATCAAGAACAAAAGAAATCGGACTTGGATTGGGGAAAAACGAAAATAGTTGAATAGCTGATTTGTAACTTCCGTCGATATCCGAGGCACGTCTTTAAGCAATTAGACATCATTTATCTTGATTGTAAGTTAGTTTAATATGTTGTTATGGAATCTTAAGATTCATAAAGACCTAGCCGAATGTGTTTGTGTATAGAAATTGAAATATTGAATTTGGATTTAATTTGACAAGGTTATATCGTTTAAAACTTCGTATGATTTAGGAGGAATATATGGAATTTTTGTTACATGAATTGTGTATGAGACAACATTATAATAGTGATATTCGGGCTTTGAGCCTAGCAAGTTTTATGCTGGTGAATGTAATCAGGCTTTATGCCTAGCAGGCTTATTGCCGGTGAAAAATATCAGACTTTGAGTCTAGCAGGCCTTGTGCCTGTGTGTGATTTAGGCTTATGCCTAACAAGTTTTATACCGGTGATTTATTTCAAGTCTATGTCTATAAGACTTCACATTGATGTGGAAAGTGAGCAAGTAAGTTGATCTAAATGACTTCAATATTTGGCCACATAGGTAAGTATATGTGAGGTTATATTGAACTTGTATATTTGGCTACATGTGAGGTTATATTGAACTTGTGTATTTGATTACATGTGAACTTATATTGAACTTGTATATTCGATTACATGTGAGATTATATTGAATTTGTATATTCGGCCATATGAGATGTTTTATTAAACTTGAACATTAGGTTACATGTGATGATATATTGAACTTATATATTCGGCCATATGAAATAATATAATGAACCTAGTGTATTTGGCCATATAGGTATGTTTTTATGAGATGATATATTGGATTTTATATATATTCGGTTATATAGGTAAGTATTTATGTGGTGTTATAATTGACCTTGAATATTCGGCCAAGTTAACTTATTTGAGTTAAAGTATATCTTTAATGGTACAATTTGGCTTGTATGAAATGATTTGATTATTTATTTGAGTTGTTTAATTTGCTTAACGCTTACTAAGCTAAGTTAGCTTACTCTGTGTGTTTTTGTTACTCTGTTTTATAGATTTTGGTTGTAAGTTACGAGCTCAGTGATTGTTATTGAAGTCATCCACACTATCATCAACTTTTGGTATTTTTTTAAAAGTTTATTCTAGAACTTATGACATGTATAGGCTATATTGCTATAAATTTCGGTTATGTTTGAAGTGTTTTATATTTTATGCCATGCGAAAATGGATAAATATTAATATATGAGTAATTGTCGTATTGATCATGGTAGTTGTGCTTAGTCTTGGTTTTCTGTGGGTTTCGTTATTAAGTTTAATCAGCTATGCATAAATGTTGTAAAAACTTATTTCTGTTAAAGTGCTAAGCACTATGGATGGATGATGTATTTGGTATGTGTTTCAAGCACTGAATATGGCTTTATTATTAGGTTTAAATTCGGTATTGGTTAGATTATAGTTAAAGTTTATTTGGTTATCATGTTGTATATCATGGATGAATATAAATTCTGCTATATGAAAGTTTTGAAGATTGGATGTTGATTTTCGAATGCAGCATAAAGAAATTGGTTATGTTATATACTAAGACAATGATCTATGATAGCCGAATGGACTAAAAACTAGAATGGAATTGTTTTTTTTTTCAAATGGAAGCTTCTTATATTTGGTATTAATATGCAAAATATACATGTTTCACATAGATCAAAATGTTAGTGTCATATATATATATTTAAAGTAATTTGACAAGGTATATTTTATTTCAAATGGTTTATAATTTATGTATGTGCAGGACTTTTATAAATGTAGGTTTAGTATTTAATAATAAAATTATTGATGTGTTATACGTTCTGTATATGTATAAATGATGAGATATGTGTAATTTATATCATACTAAGAATGGCATATATTATGAGTTTCGTAAATGGATTTAGTTATAATAATTGATGTGATTTAAAGTTTTGAACTATATTACGTTATGTATATCTATATGAATTGTAATATGTTCGGTAATGACTCATAACCTTAATCCAGCCACGGATACGGGTTAGGGGTGTTACATTTTATTGGTATCAGAGCTACAGTTTAGTCGGTTCTAGGACTAACATAGCGTGTGTGAGTTTAGCTATACATGTCATATTTTATACTGCAATAGTGTGATGACTTCTGACATTTGAAAATATGCTTTTATATAGTAAATGGATCCTGATAGAGCTGTAGCTGATGATGCTAAAAGCGTAGCGCCTGCTCCGACACATGGGACAGCGCCAGTTGAATCTTGACCTATCTCAAGTAGCCATGAGGGGGAGGCTAAGCAAGCTTCTATCAAATGATGAACGAATTGTTTACTCAGTATATCCGGACTAATTTGGCTGTACCACAACCTCTACCCCCGAATAATCCATATTCGATACCTGTGATACCTCCGATGATTGATCCGATGAGATTTAACAGGCCTCCTATAGATAAAATCAGAAAACATGAGGCCGAAGAGTTTAAATCTAATGATGATGATGATGCTGAGCGGGCTGAGTTGTGGCTCGATAATACCATTCGTATGTTTGACGAGCTATCTTGTACTCTGGACGAATGTTTAAAGTGTGCCATATCCTTATTACGAGACACTGCATATCACTGGTGGAATACATTAGTATCAGTGGTTCCAAAAGAGGTAGTGACCTGGGAATTCTTTCAGACTGAGTTCCGTAAGAAATACATCAGCCAGAGATTTATCGACCAGAAACGCAAAAAAATTCTAAAATTGAAACAGGGTTGTATGACCGAAATTGAGTACGGGCAGAAATTTGTGTTTCAATCGAAACTATCATGTGTAAAAGATTCGAAGACGGTTTAAATGAAGACAATAAATTGCTGGTTGGTATACTTGAAATTAAAGAGTTCGTGGTACTTGTTGAGCGAGTTTGCAAAGCTGAAAAGCTCGGGAAAGAGAAAAGAAAAGCTGATTTTGAAGCCAGAGATTCCCATAAAAGATCATCGAGTAAGACTTTTCACTTAGCATCGAAAAAGTTCAGAGATGGTTCTAGTTAATTTAAAGCTACTTCAGACTTTTCTAGACAAGATCGAGATGGACCTCTTGTGAGTTCACGAGCCACTTCGATTGCTAATGTTGGCAATGATCGACAGAATAGACTCGAACGTAAGCATTGTGGTAAATGGTATTCTAGAAATTGTAGATTGCATGATCGGTCTTATTTTAAAAGTGGATCGATGGATCATTTTATCCGAGATTGTCCGATGTTAGCCGAGCAAAACACCGTTCAAAATGCAAGACCAAGTAAAATGTCAGTGCGAGGCAGACCACCCATACATTCGAGTAATATAGGTGGTAGTCAGAGAGGACAAAAGATACAGCGATTCATTCTGAGGCTCGTGCACCTACTAGAGCATACGCTATACGCGCTCGTGAACATGCTTCTTCCTCAGATGTTATTACCGGTACTTTCACTCTTTATGATACTAGTGTTATTGCATTGATTGATCCTGGTTCGACTCATTCATATGCGTGTGAAACATTAGTATCCAGTAAGACTTTACCTGTTGAGTCTACTGAGTTTGTGATTCGAGTATCAAACCCCCGGGGTCGGTGTGTTCTGGTTGACAAAGTGTGTAAGAATTGCCCGTTGATAATTCAAGATTCATGCTTTCCGAACGATTTGATGTTGTTACCTTTCGATGAGTTTGATATAATTTTGGGTATGGATTGGCTGACTTTGCACGATGTTGTTGTTAATTGCAAAAGAAAGACCATTTATTTGAGATGTCAGAACAACGAGATTATTCGGATTGAATCTAATGATCTGAATGGTTTACCAGCGGTAATATCTTCGATGTTAGCTTGGAAATATGTGAGAAAAGGTTTTGAAGCTTACCTTGCTTATGTGATTGATTGTAAAGTAACTGAAAAGAAGATTGAATCTATTCCAGTTGTGTGCGAGTATTCGGATGTGTTTCCTGAAGAATTGTCGGGTTTGCCATCTATTTGAGAGGTAGAGTTTGGTATTGAGTTAGTATTGGGGACGACTCTGATTTCGATAGCTCCGTATCGGATGGCACCTACTAAATTAAAAGAGTTGAAAGTGCAGTTGCAAGAGTTAACAGATAAAGGTTTTGCACGACCAAGTTTCTCTCCCTGGGGTGTACTAGTTCTATTTGTGAAAAAGAAAGATGGAACTATGAGAATGTGTATTGGTTATCACCAGCTAAATAAAGTGACTATAAAGAATAAATAGCTGTTGCCACAGATTGACGACTTGTTTGATCAGTTAAAAGGGGCTTTAGTGTTTTCGAAGATAAACTTGAGATCAGGTTATTATCAGTTGCGAGTCAGAGACTCCGATGTGCCAAAAAATGCTTTTTGAATGAGGTATAGACATTATGAGTTTTTAGTTATGCTGTTCGGACTTACTAATGCACCTATTGTTTTTATGGATTTGATGAATCGGATCTTCAGGCAGTATTTAGATCGATTTGTAGTTGTGTTCATTGATGATATACTAATCTACTCCATAATGAAACCGAACATGCTAAGTATTTGAGACTTGTGTTACAGCTCTTGCGAGAAAAACAGCTATATGCAAAGTTTAGTAAATGTAAGTTCTGGTTACACAAAGTTAGTTTTCTGGGACATGTTGTTTCAACATTAGGTATTCGGGTTGATCCGAGTAAAATTTCAGCAATACTTGAATGGAAACCTCCAAGAAACGTTTATGAAGTTAGAAGTTTTTTGGGACTTGCTGGTTACTATAGACGGTTTGTGAAAAGTTTCTCTATGATTACAAGTCTGATGACAAAGCTGTTGCAGAAAGATGTTAAATTCGAGTTGTCAGAAAAATGCCAGAAAAGTTTTGATCAGTTGAAAGCCCTTTTGACCGAAGCTCCGGTGTTAGTTCAGCTAGAATCGGGTAAAGAATTTGTTATCTTTAATGATGCATCTTTAAATGGTTTGAGTTGTGTTTTGATGCAGGAAGGCAGAGTTATAGCTTATGCCCCTTGACAGTTAAAGCCGCATGAAAAGAACAAACCGACACATGACCTAGAATTGGCAGCTATTATATTTGCGCTGAAAATATGGCGTCACTATTTGTTTGGTGAAAAATTTCATGTTTATTCCGATCAAAAAAGTCTGAAGTATTTGATGACTCAGAAAGATTTGAATTTGAGATAGCATCGATGGTTAGAATTGCTGAAAGACTATGAACTTGTAATTGACTATCACCTGGGAAAGGCAACATTGTTGCTGATTCTTTAAGCCAAAAATCACTGTTTTCTTTGCGTGCAATGAATGCACATATAGCTATGTCAGATGATGGTACGATGATAGTTGAGTTAAAAGTAAGATCGTTATTTATTCAGCAGATTTGTGAAGTTCAGAAAATCGACAACGATTTGATAGCGAAACAGGTTCAATGTGATTCAAATGTAGATTCAGAGTTTCGAGTTGATGGTGATGACTGTTTAAGATTTAGAAATCGAATATGTGTTCCAAGAAATATAGAGTTGATTCAGATGATCTTGAATGAAGCTCACAACATTCGATTATCTGTTCATCCGAGTAGTACGAAGATGTATAATGATCTGAAACAACATTATTGGTGGCAAGGTATGAAATAAGACATTTTTGACTTTGTATCGAAATGTTTAGTCTGTCAGCAAGTAAAAGCCAAGCATCAGGTACCTTTCAGATTGCTACAGCCGATTATGATACCTGAATGGAAATGGGACAGGATCATGATAGATTTCGTATCCGGTTTACCATTGACACCGAGCAAGAAAGATGTAATCTGGGTTATTGTTGATAGATTGACTAAATCTACTCACTTTGTTCCGGTTCGTACAGATTACTCGCTTGATAAACTGGCTGAATTGTATGTTTCTCAGATCGTGAGGTTACATGGAGTGCCTATATCTTGTTTCAGACAGAGATTCGAGATTTACATCGTGGTTTTGGAAGAAACTGTAAGATGCATTATGTACTAGATTGCCTTTTAGTACTACTTTCCATCCCCAGACAGATGGTCAGTCTGAGTGAATTATTTAGATACTTGAGGATATATTGAGATGTTGCATTCTCGAGTTCGAAGGTATATGGGAATGATATCTACCTCTGATTGAATTTGTGTACAATAATAACTTTCAATCAAGTATCAAAATGGCACCTTATGAAGCTTTGTTTGGTTGTAAATGTCATACACCTTTGTACTGGACTGAGCTAAGTGAAAATAAGATACACGGGGTCGATTTGATCAAAGAAACCGAACAAAAAGTAAAAGTGATCCGTGAAAGTTTGAAAGTAGTATTAGATCATCATAAATCGTATGTAGACTTGAAACGTAAATACATAGAGTTTCAGATTGGAGATAGAGTGTTTTCGAAAGTCTCACCATGGAAAAAAATACTTAGATTCGGTTGTAAAGGCAAATTGAGTCTTAGATTTATTGGACCGTATCAGATTATAGAGAGGATTGGGCCGGTTGCGTATAGACTGTTGTTACCACCTGAGCTAGAAAAGATTCACAATGAATTTTATGTCTCGATGCTTCGTAGATATTGATCCGATGCTTCACCCGTGATTAGTCCGACCAAAGTTGAGATTAAGCCCAATATGTCGTACGAAGAAGAACCGATTCGTATTTTGGCTTGCGAGATTAAAGAATTGTGAAATAAGAAAATTTCATTAGTTAAAGTATTGTGTCATAAACATGGAGTTGAGGAAGCAACGTGGGAGCCAGAGGATACAATAAAAGAGCGTTATCTGAACCTATTCACTGGTAAGATTTTCAGGGACAAAAATCCCTAAGAGGGAGAATTGTAACAGTCCGATTTAGACCCTAATCGAAACGGTGGTTTTGGGACCACGAATCCTAGTTGAAAAAATATTTAAATATTATTTTTCGTGTTTATTATATGTGAATTTGCATGTGTGAAAATTTCATATGAAAATTTGATTGTTTGTATGCTTAATTTGATAAAAGGACTTAATCGCGTAAGTTGATAACTTGATAGTTTAAATCATGAAGGTTGAATTGATAGTGGCTTTTAAATATGGCGTATTTATGTTGCAAATTTTCCATGATAATATGCCTTGGGCAGTTATAGCCTTATTAAAGTATAGTTTATTATTTTATTATAAAAGTTATTAAAGTAAATTATGAAATATTATGTAATATAATAAAACAAAATTAAAAAGACATGCATTATATACATGTTTTTCATTGAATCTTAAGAAAGAAAAAGAAGTTAAAAGTTTTTGGAATTTTGGCACTTTGGAAGCTTAATTTGAGTTTTTGAAGATTTTGAGTAATTATGACTAAATTGCAAAAATAATAAATTGAGGGACTAAAATGTGAAATAGATGAAATATATGGACTAGTATGGTTTTATGGAAAATTCGACCCAACTACATTGTTGTGAGATTTTGGGTATTTTGTTCTTTGTGCAATTAGGACTAATTTGTAAAAGTATGAAATATTATGGGTAAAATGGTAATTTGCCCATTTATGTGTTATTGGATTAAATTGAATGAAATAGTGTTTAAATGAGGTTAATTTGAAATTATATAGATCAAGAACAAAAGAAATCGGACTTGGATCGGGGAAAAACGAAAATAGTTGAATAGCTGATTTGTAACGTCCGTCGATATCTGAGGTAAGTCTTTAAGCAATTAGACATCATTTATTTTTATTATAACTTAGTTTAATATGTTGTTATGGAATCTTTAGATTCATAAAGAGCTAGCCGAATGTGTTTGTGTATAGAAATTCAAATACTGTATTCGAATTTAATTTAACAAGGTTATATCGTTTAAAAGTTTGTATAACTTATGAGGAATATATGGAATTTTTGTTACATGAATTGTGTATGAGACAACATTATAATAGTGATATTCGAGCTTTGAGCCTAGCAAGCTTTATGCTAGTGAATGTAATCGGGCTTTATGCCTAGTAGGCTTATTGCCGGTGAAAAATATCAGACTGAGTCTAGCAGGCCTTGTGCCGGTGTGTGACTCAGGCTTATGCCTAGCAGATTTATGCCGGTGATTTATTTCAAGTCTATGTCTATAAGACTTCACATTGATGTGGAAAGTGAGAAAGTAAGTTGATCCAAATGACTTCTATATTTGGCCACATAGGTAAGTATATGTGAGGTTATATTGAACTTGTATATTTGGCTGCATGTGAAGTTATATTGAACTTGTGTATTCGATTACATGTGAGCTTATATTGAACTTGTATATTCAGTTACATGTGAGATTATATTGAATTTGTATATTCGACCATATGAGATGTTTTATTAAACTTGAACATTAGGTTACCTATGATGATATATTGAACTTATATATTCGGCCATATGAAATAATATAATGAACCTTGTGTATTTGGCCATATAGGTAAATTTTTATGAGATGATATATTGGATTTTATATATATTCGGTTATATAGGTAAGTATTTATGTGGTGTTATAATTGACCTTGAATATTCGGCCAAGTTAACTTATTTGAGTTAAAGTATATCTTTAATGGTACAATTTGGCTTGTATGAAATGATTTGATTATTTATTTGAGTTGTTTAATTTGCTTAAGGATTACTAAGCTAAGTTAGCTTACTCTGTGTGTTATTGTTACTCTATTTTATAGATTTTGGTTGTAAGTTATGAGCTCGGGGATCGTTATCGAAGTCATCCACACTATCGTCAACTTTGGGTATTTTTTTAAAAGTTTATTCTAGAACATATGGCTTGTATAGGCTATATTACTATAAATTTCAGTTATGTTTGAACTGTTTTATATTTTATGCCATACGAAATGGCTAAATATTGATATATAGGTAATTGTCGTATTGATCATGGTAATTGTGCTTAGTCTTGGTTTTGTGTGGGTTTCATTATTAAGTTTAGTAAGCTATGCATAAATGTGGTAAAAACTTATTTCAGTTAAAGTGCTAAGCATTATGGATGGATGAGTTATTTGGTATGTGTTTCAAGCATTGAATATGGCTTTATTATTAGGTTTAAATTCGGTATTGGTTGGATTATAGTTAAAGTTTATTTGGTTATCATGTTGTATATCATGGATGAATATAAATTCTGCTATATGAAAGTTTTGAAGATTGGATGTTGATTTTCGAATGCAGCATAAAGAAATTGGTTATGTTATATACTAAGACAATGATCTATGATAGCCGAATGGACTAAAAACTAGAATTGAATTGTTTTTTTTCAAATGGAAGCTTCTTATATTTGGTGTTAATATGCAAAATATACATGTTTCACATAGATCAAAATGTTAGTGTCATATATATACATATATATATTTAAAGTAATTTGACAATGTATATTTTATTTCAAATGGTTTATAATTTATGTATGTGCAGGACTTTTATAAATATAGGTTTAGTATTTAATAATAAAATTATTGATGTATTATACGTTCTGTATATGTATAAATGATGAGATATGTGTAATTTATATCATACTAAGAATGGCATATATTATGAGTTTCGTAAATGGATTTAGTTATAATAATTGATGTGATTTAATGTTTTGAACTATATTACGTTATGTATATCTATATGAATTGTAATATGTTTAGTAATGCCTCATAACCTTAATCCGGCGACGGATACGGGTTAGGGGTGTTACAGGAACGATCATCAACTTGATGCCCAAATCTATTTTCAAGCTGTTAGGAATATGTAAAGTAAAACCCACTACTGTGACACTTTAGTTGGTAGATTGATCTTTAGCATACCCAAAAGGAAAGATCGAGTATGTTTTGGTAAGAGTTGATAAATTTATTTTTCCTGCTAATTTCATTGTCTTAGATTTTGAAGTAGATAAGGAAGTGCCGATCATCCCAGGGAGGGGTTTCCTAGCTGTGGAAAGAACGGTAATAGATGTGTAAAAAGACAAATTCACCATAAGAGTTCAGGATGATTAGGTAACATTTAATGTTCTTAAAGCAATGAAATTTCCTAATCAAGCAGAGGAATGTTCACTGATGGAAGAGCTAGAAACCTTAGTTTCTATGGAATAGAAGAACAATTTTGAAGACCTATTGGAGAACACTTTAGGGTCTAAGCCTTTGGAAGATGAAAAATGTAATGAAAACATGACTTTGATGGAAGCCAATTCGAGGGATTATGTTCAACCAACACGGTTTGAACTGCTAGAATTGAAAGTTCAAGAATTTACACAACCGAAGTTGTCAATTGAAGAACCACTCAAACTCAAACTTAAAGTACTTCCTTCCCTTTTGAAATACGTTTATTTAGGTAATTGTTCTATTTTTCCTGTACTTGTTTTAGCAGAATTAACGAAACATCAAGAGGAGTAATTGATCTAAGTTTTAAAGAAATTTAAAAAGGCAATTGGCTGGAACATAACTGACATTCGAGGTATAAGCCTTTCCTTTTGTATGTACAAAATTATCCTAGAGAAAGGTGAAAGAGCTAGAATTGATGGCCAAAGAAGACTCAATCCTATTATGAAAGTGGTAGTGCGAAAAGAAGTGATCAAATGGTTAGATGCATTTGAGAATTACGATGTTGAGAATAAACGTAACGATTTAATCTCGATGAGAACTGTTACGGGTTGCAGGATCTATATTGATTACAAAAAATTGAATAAAGCCACTCGGAAGGATCATTTCTTGTTGCCTTTTATGGATGAGATGTTAGACCGATTAGCATGTAACTAATATTACTGTTTCTTAGATGGATATTCGGGATACAGCCAAATAGTAGTAGCCCCAGAAGACCAACATAAAACCACTTTTACATACACGTACGGTATGTTTGCTTTTAGGCAAATGCATTTTAATTTATGTAGTGCATTTGCCATATTTCAACGATGCATGGTGACAATATTTACTTATATGGTAGAAAATTTTGTTGAGGTTTTCATGGATGTTTGTTTGAGTAATTGGAAAATATGAGCAAAGTCTTTTAGTTCTGTGTTAATTAAGGTTAAGATGAGGTATGAATATGTTCTGGGCTAAGAGTGAGTAAATATTAAGGGTTTTCGTGAAAAAGATATGTGTATATGTCAACAAGGGTATTCGTCATAATGGCTTGTAAAAAATGGAAAGTGAGTGGTATTATGTCGTCTTTTAAAATTATTCTAAATATGAGTTAGTGTTATATTATGTTTTGGGATTCTAATATAACATGATATGGAATTCATCAAAATGGTCTATACAATGATTTATCAGTATGGATATGTGTGTTACTAAATTAGGCTAGATCTGAGTATGAATCGATAGCATTAAAATTTTGTGTAAGTATTCCCCAAACATATATGTATCCACCCGTGATAAATGGCAGTGAACAATTGTTTGAAATAAGAGTATGGGTTAAGGCATGGATTGTTGGAAGGGATTCTGAGGGTATAATCTATTAAGAAATTATTGTGAGACAACAGATTTGTGAAACATTTGGAAGGATTCCTCAATTAGTTAGATAAGGAAGACTAAGTATGACAAGAGCATGGTAGCTAGTATATAAGAGAATGGTAAACTATAGTGGTATCCGCCGAAATAAATGATGGATAATAATTGGCACAAAATAGTTCCTACAAGATTGCAAAATATCCATGAAGGTATTATTGTGTTATGCTCACTAAGTACTTATGTATTTACAAGATTTTTTACTACTTTTGAAGTATTTGGGATGAGACTTCACTTGAAGGGACAATGCCAAGACTACGCCAAATTGGCGGCGAAATTGGCTATTAGGCATACATTGGAATTGTGGCGTAGTCTAGTAATACACCTTTTGAGTCTGTATTAAATAAACTTCCATTTTGTAAGGATTTGTACCGAGCATGTTTAATAAGATTCTTTAAGTTACTTCCCTTGTTTTCATATAGTAAGTTTCTAATTAAAATGTCAAATAACATAATTCAAGAAATGATAAATTGCAAACTGTTTTGATTACTAATTTAACTTTGTGAAGTTACACCCTAAATTCATACACAGTGAATCAGGTTGGGTTTGGGGCGTCACAAGAGTTTTTTTATTTTATCGAAGTATGTTTGTTTACTTATTCTTGCATTCGATTTATTTCTTAATTCCAATCAAGCAATTTGCTACTCCGTTCCCTATTTGATATTAAATCCATGATTATTCAAATTCTTTTTCTCTTCTAAATCAATTGTGTTCTTTACATGATTTGTTCAATTGAAGTTGACATTATGAATAACACGAGTGGCTAAATCCCTTAGGGGAGATTAACAATGGGGATATGATTAACAGAGGATTTAGGGTTTCCTGGGAGGGTTAGTTGGTATGCATTACGTGTTCTCAAACCAATAGGATTGACAACCTTAGGAAGTTATCATAGGCTAGACGAGTCGGGAGATAAGTCAAACTAAGTAAATCGTAGCTTATCTTGGTTGAGAAGGTGAGTTCAGGAGAAAAGCGAGTATCACCCTATCGATTAGTTAATTAGAGGCTGGGAGGTAATAATTGGTTACAAACCCTAAAGTGAGTTAATCTTCTTGAATGGTTTATTGATTTTAGTCATTTGCTATTTTCTTGTTTATTTATTTATTGTAATTATTGAATCTGTAAATTATATATTTTATGGTTTATTGTAATATAGGAATTAATTAGTACCATTTAGACTTATTATTGTAAAAATGTTTTCATAATTTATTTCATCCTCCATTGGGTACGATCCTCGAAATAATTCCAATTATTTTGTTTTACTAACTATATTACAATTTGATCTATGCACTTGTGGACACCGCCATTCTAAATTCTTATATTTTTGATGTTATATTTTTACTATGAACGATAACTCATTTATAGGCAGTCAAGTTGTTGGCGTTGTTGCTGGGGAGGTTTTGGCAATAAACCGTGAAAATATTTTTTACAATTAATAAGATAAGTAGGAATGTTAGGATCTATAGTTATGATTTTTTATTTTTATTTTTATTTTTATTTTTATTATCTTTTCAAGCCGTTTATGATTCAAAGCTCCAGTACTCTAATCGAACCGTACCTAGATATGGAGCAACTGTCAAGCTATGAATATCGATCCACTCACTAATAATTAATTTACCTTCAGAAAACCCATTATTTGAAGATCCACGAGAGCGAAAAGATAACATTCGAGAAGAAGACCAAATGGGTTAGCAAACATTGCACGAGTATGCCTTACCTACACTAGACGTAGTGCAAGGAAGTATTGAACAAAAGATTATTAATGCCAATAATTTTGAAATAAAGACTACCACTATTCAGATGATCCAAACACACTGTAGTTCAAAGGGAACATGGTTGAAGACCCGAATTAGCATTTAAAGCAGTTTCTTCAACTATGCAACACCTTCAAGTATAATAGGGTAACCGATGATACCATGTGTCTTTGGTTATTCTCATTCTCATTGTATGATAGTGTAGTTGATTGGTTAGACTCACTATAACAGGGTTCCATCACCACTCGGAATAATTTAGCAAAAACATTTCTCTACAAATTTTTCCTAGATAGCCGAACCATTTAGCTCCGATGAGAAATTTCCAATTTTAAACAATACAAAAGTGAATCATTGTACAATGCGTGAAAGCATTTTAAGACAACCTTAAGGAAGTGCCTACACCATGGACTACAAGCATGGCTCTAGATCCAAAAATCCTATAATGGAGTTAATAGACACATTAGATCTAACTTAGGTGGAGCATCTAGTGGATCTCTCATGTTCCATACGTACGAATGAGCATAAAAAATCATTGAGGATATGGCCATGAATTTGTACATTTAGCCTAATGAAAGATTCATGTACCAAACCAAGTCACCAATGATAAAAGCTGTGAAGGAAAAGAATGATGATGAACGATTCCAATGAATCCTTGAAAAACTTAACAATTTGGTGACACTCATTAAGTCAACGAAAGCAGAGCCACATTTGGAGATCCAATAGGAGGAGGCAAGTTACATAGGTAATAGGGGTGAAAATCCCTATTCAAATACTTACAATCTCGTTTGGAGGGATCATCAAAACCTCAAATGGGAAGGTTACTAAGGAGATACAAATCAAGCCCAAACTCGAGAAAATCCTCCTTACCAACCACCACCATTACAACAAATAGTCGTGAGGAAATAGCCATACTACATGTGGTCAATGATTTGATCGACTAGAGAGAGAGATGCAAACTATGAAGACAAATATTCGATAAGTCCAAGCTACATGTAAATAACTCGAGCCCTGGATGGATAGCCTCTGTAACCAAATGAGTCGGCTAATGATGATGTTGCAGAAGCAAAATGGCTAGAGTCTTTTCAGCAATACGGAGAATAATCCTTGGAGAGATGGAAAAGAGCATGTAAAGGAGATTACATTGTGATCAAGCAAGAAATTAAAGCCACCAACCAAGCCCATCCATGAAGAGGAGGATATTCCTAAAGATGTCGATGAACCCACGAAGGAGGAAGAAGTTGAGCACCCTGAGTCGGTCGAGGAGGTAGTCGAATCAGTACTGTAACGCCCCAAAAATGGGCCTAGAAGTATTGGGCTTTGAGCATGGGAGCTATTAGGAGACTGCTCATAAATATTTTAGTTAAGCAAGGAAGTGACACAAATGTGTATCTGCTTCAGTGGTTAAGTGTTCTGGTAGTGTTGGAGAAGCTTGGGTTCAAGTTTGGGCTTTTGCAAAAAATTTAGTTTTTCCCCTTAAGTGAACCTTGGCTTTAGCTGGTAGGCCTTAAAAATATTTGTGGGTAAAATGTGTCACAAAAAGAACTTGTGGTGCAGTGGTAGGTAGCGTGTGGAGTTCTCTTGAGGTCTAAGGTTCAAGTCATGGCAAGGTAAAAAAGTATTTATTTTTCTCTCTTGCCATGTGAGAAGCAGAAGCCAACTGAAACTTTGCAGGTTGGAATTTGAATGGGTCATAGAGAAAATCAAGGAGGATTTCATGGAGAGAGTTGTGAGGGAAAAGAGGAGAGATTTGTGGAGTGATTTTAGGAGAAGATCATGGGTGGTTGAGGTGTGGAAGTGATTGCTGATTGTGAGAACTCTCCTATGCCAATTTGGTTTGAGACTTTGGGTGCCGAATATTGTTGAGCTTTTACTTCCTTTTTCAGTATCTATTTTTCCCTTATGCTCTTTACACTCAGAAGATTCGTGTTGCTTGTTTTGATAGCTGACTTTTGCTTGTGGCCATTTGAAAACTGCACTGAGACTGATCAACCATTCCCTCTCAATCACTCTTCTCTTTTTCCCTTTCTTTTGGCCGAATATCCTCTAGGTTTCCTCTCTTCTCTCTTGTTTTCACTACTCTTACACTCTCTTCTATTAGGATTCTAAGCCAAATACTGCATTCTCTTCCTCCCTTTCGGTCTTTAACTTTTACTCTCTCCTTGGGTCATTAGTCGAATATTCTCTTCTTCTTCAGTGACTTTAACCCTTGCTGAATCTCCCTACATATCTCTATCCCCTATTGTGTTTTGACTTTTGAAGTGGTTCATTGAGCAGTCGGTTGAGGGTCAAATTCAAGGTTCTTTCTTCCTTCATCACTTTATTCTGCTCCTCCCACTTTTGTTCTTGCTGAAATAATCTTGGTTGTAACGCTCCCTTTTGACGTTTTTTGCTAGGGAGTGAAAGTGTGCATCGCATGCCTCAGAATTAAGGTATGCTTTGGGGTGTTGGCCGAATACTTCTGTCCCTCACTCTTAGTCTTCGCTTTTGGTGAGTGGCTATACGCTTGGTACAATGGTTTGTGTATGATAATAATTTACAAAGAGTATATGGGTTGCAGGTAGTCACTAAGGATTGGAAACGATTGCTTACAACATTTCTTGGATCGGTCAAACGAGGGGTAGGTAGTGATATGAAATGTGTTCTGATTAGGGTTTGCTTTAATTCGATTTTAGACTGATAATCAAAACTTCTGCCTAAAATAGATTGGCAAATCTCGTGGGTCAATAGGGCAATTCCGCAATCAGGTGTGTAACCACACCCTTCCTTACTATAGATCGGCAAAGCCGAAAAGTCGAAGTGCCGAAACTTCGGCATTTGAGGCCTCACGAGCGTATGAATGCTCGTGGGGTACACCGAGCCCAAAAACCATGGGCGATAGACTGTAAAGGCCACCACGAGCGTTTCTGTGGACATGGGCCGTTATGGGCCACGTTGGGTCGAAGTGGGCAGTGCGGGCCCTATAGGCTCGTGGGCCTCATACAGATTAAATCCGCGGTAAGTGATAAATATTGGATTGGGCTATGTGGGTCACATAGCTGTAACTAAATTTGGGTTAAATGGGCTACACGAGCATGTGAGCCCACTTGGTTCGAGTAATGGGCCTTGGGCCCATTTACACGGTTATGGTCAACTAGGTTATCTGCCTCACACGATGCGATTGTAGACATTTAGAGAGGACGTTATCTGAGCTAAAACCCCGAAGTAGATAAAATAACCGTAATGCCCCTATAGGATAAAATGACCGTAATGCCTCTGTAGGGTAAAATGACCGTAATGCCTCGTAGGGTAAAACAACCGTAATGTCCTCGTAGGGTAAATGACCGTAATACCCCTGTATGGTAAAATGACGATTATGCCCTTACGTTCCATATGACTAATGTGCTTATGATTTACATACATGACTGTACTGAGTATGATCTTGCATATACGTAATATTTATGACATGACATACTGCATGGGGTTGGGATTTTGAAATGGATGAAGTACTGTACTGGTGACTATGTCACATTCACTATTACTGGTGGCTATGCCACAATTATTGATACTGGCGGCTTTGCCACATCTACTATTTCAGGCATCTATGCTGCATTATTATTACTGACAGCTTTACTGCGATATTGGTGTGCTGGTTGGGTAGGTCAATTTATATTCCCACATGGTGTGTTGGATGGTACGGGTGGTGTGCTGGTTGGATTTTGGGTGGGATGCATAATTTCATTACACTGTTCTGATACTGTATTGGGCTTAGGCCACTCTGTTACTGTATAGGGTTAAGTTCTAGACTTACTGATACTGAATAGAGCTCAGGCCCAGTCTGTTACCGATATAGGCTTAGGCCCAGACTATATTGTGCACTATTTGTTTATTATTGGGACTACTCACTGAGTTTTCATAGACTCACCTAATTGTTTTAATTTTTCAGGTAATCCTTAGCCAGATAGGTGCTATGAGGGATTCAGAGATGGCCACACTACTGCTTCTATTTCTTTTATTTGCTATTAGATTTCATTTTGGGTTTTAATTTATGTAATAAGGTCGGTTGTGGGTTTTAACTTTTAATTGGGCTTTTGATTTCTTATATTAAACTGCTAGTCTAGGAAAACATGAGTTTTCAAAATAGTCACGATTTTCTAAAGAACACAAGCTTCCAACAAAAAAGTTTTCAAAATGCTTCCGCGATTTAAATTGAATTAATATACCAAAGGAAAATAAATTGATAAACGTTTTGACAAGAACTTTTGTTAAATAATAATAAAAGGATTTAGATTTAGTAACAGACTTTTACTGAAAAGA
The DNA here is from genome assembly GCF_007990345.1 of Gossypium hirsutum. NCBI lineage: Eukaryota > Viridiplantae > Streptophyta > Magnoliopsida > Malvales > Malvaceae > Gossypium > Gossypium hirsutum. Next base: position 88,722,575 of record NC_053431.1, read on the forward strand.
TCAATTTTTGAAAAACACTTCGATGTGACATGCCAGATTCGGCCATAACGTCTAAGCCAGGTTTGGGGTGTTACAGGTACCTAATCCGGTAATCTCAACTCACAGCACAACAAAGATACCCCAAAAATTAAAAGATTCGGGTAGCTTTACAATTTTAATAGAGATAAGGGATCAATATTGTAGCAAATCCCTTTGCTATTTAGGAGCTAGTATAAATTTAATGTCACTATCAATTTATCGAAAACTCAAACTCGAGGATCTTAAAAATATCTCTATAATGGTTCAACTAGTTGATAGATCCTTAGTACACCCTAAAGGTGTATAAGGATGTATTGGTCAAGGTGCTAGGATTCATCATCCCTGTCAACTTTGTAATCCTTGACTTTGATGAAGATCGAGAAATACCTATTCTGTTGGGTAGGCCATTTATGACTACTTCTAAATCGAGATTGATCTTGAACGAAATGAATTATTTATAAAAATTGACCATGAGATAAAAGTGTTCAAATGTGACCACGATTCCCAAAGTGAGGGTTAGCTAGGGAGGAGTGTTATTCCTTATTGAATTTAACCTTTAATAGCCTCGATTAAAGGTGTTTTTCAAATTGTGCAAGTGTAACATCCCGATTTTGGGCCCAGTCGGAACAATGGTTTCGGGACCAAAAATTTGATAAGGAAACATTTAATTTTATTATATTTTTAGGGTCTAAAATTTCACAAAATGGTTTCGTGAAAATTTCGTTCGAAAATTTTGACGTTTGGGCACCCAATTTAGTCAAAAGGACTAAATTGTAAAAAGTGAAAAAGTTGAGTTCTACATGCTAGAGGTGTCCAATTGTTATGAAATTTTAAATTGGAGGTCCTTATATGGTAATTAGACCATTGGTTAATTTGGTGGACAAAAATGGACATCGTTAGCCATGTTTCAAAAATTTTTCATTAAGGGCATTATTAAAAGCCAATTTTTTTCCATCTTCAACCTCTTGGCCGAAACTTTCATGGAGAAACCATGGCCAGGGTTTTTCAAGCTTCCAAGCTCGATTGTAAGTCCGTTCTAGCCCCGTTTTTAATGATTTTTATGTTTTTGAAAACCCGTAACAAGACCTATCTATTTCTACCATTAATTTGAGCTAGGGTTTATGTTTAAAAATTGACCCATGTGTGACATGCATGAATTTTGATGTCTAATGGTAGAAAATGAGTGTTGGGTGTTAAATAAATGACTTTTACTAAGCCGTTTTCGATAAAACGTCCGAAAGGACCATTTTGTAAAAGTTGTAAAATGGTATAAAGTTGTGTTTTTTATGAGAATTTTAGTTTTCTATAGTTCTAAAAATGGTGCAGCTAAGCCTATAGAGTGAGAAAATTGAATAAAAATCACTTTACGAGCCTAGGGAAAAAGTGTAATTTTGACAAAGCTTAGGGGCAAAAATGTAATTTTTTCAAAATATGATTTCTGGATAACATTAAATAATGTGACTAATAATTGGACTAGATGTGATATAATAGATCAAGGAAAATGAGGATTGGACCTAGATCGGGTGAAAATGGAAAATCAACGGTTAGGTTCCTTTTTGCTATTTTAGTGCCGGGGTAAGTTCGTGTGTCAATAATACTGCAATGCTAGATTTGAATTGAAAATTTTATATTATTATTGCACGAATGGCATGATTTAATATATTGAAAAATGATGAAAAAATGGTATATAAAATTTGTGAGAACAATGATATATGACTAGTAGCACATGAAATGTTTGATGGTTTAATCATTGATGGCTTGCTATATAATAGCTGAATATATTGAGAATTTGATATAACATGATGTTTTATTAAGTTGGATAACTTGTGAAAGAGTGAAAAGGAAGGTAAGTTTGTTTGTAAATAGTATATCGATTCTTTTTATGTTATTATATTTCGTTATTATATGAGATGTGGCTACCTATAGAATGATCATTTGAGTAAATTATGAATCAAAATAGACTATGAATGAATTTTTTAAATGTTGAAAACTGAGGAGTTTCCCGATTGAACCTTCAGAATAGAAATGATACGAATAATCCATTATGAGAACACATGTGTAGTACTATGTGTAGGCTACTATGTGTTTAAGATGGTTTTAGGTCACGTGCGTAGTACTAAGTGCAGGCTACTATGCGTACCCAACAACTTCGATCCTGTGTGTAGTACTAAGTGCATGCTACTACGTGTATCAGATGGTTAGGTCACGTGTGTGGTACTAAGTGTAGGCTACTACGTGTATCAGATGGTTAGGTCACGTGTGTAGTACTAAGTACAGGCTACTACGTGTACCGGATTGTTGGTCGCATGTGTAGTACTAAGTGCAGGCTACTATGTGTACCAGATAGCTTTGGTGACAAGGGTGGTAATATGTGCATGCAATCGTGTATCTGTTATTATTTTGATGAGTTCAACGAGAAATCAACTAAGTGAAAATACGTGTGAACAAGACCATGTGATGAATAAGTGCAGGTATATGTTTCTGGAAATTTATGAGCAATGTGCTCGATAGTTGAGCAAACTTTCGGTAAGATGGAATGTAGCAAGTGAAATCATGAAAGTGTGAAATTTAGTAATAAAATAGTTTTGGACAGCACCAATTGGGTGCATTTGAAAAATCACCAAAAATGGTGGAAATCGAATTAGAAACTGAATAAGATATGAGATTAAAGCTTATTGAAGCTTATTGAGCCTAGTTTCATATAAAAGAAACATGTAAACAAAAGAATTTCATATTATGAGATATTGGAATTTTTGTGAGATAGGGTCAGAATGATTTCGGAATCCCCTGTTTTGACTTGGAAAATTTATTAAAAATTGTACAAATATAATTATGGGTTATAATTTATATGCTTAAAATCCTTAATAAGTATATTTTTGAAAGAAACAAACAGAAACATTATCCAAATCTTGTACGAAGAGATAATTAATTTTTAGTGCAGAGGGGTCAGAATTGTCAGACAGTGAAAATAGGGTGACTTTAAACAATAAATTGTACTTATTGGCTCGACAAAAAAATTAAAAATTTGATGGTCAGAAGATATGTGAGTCTAGTTTCTAGAAAAATTAGCAGTTTTCAATTTTGGAGTCCTGTAGCTCTAGATATAAATAATCTAGTGATCGTGACTCGAGAAAACAACTTAACTGGACTTTGTATAAATAGAGAGGAATTGAAAAATAGCATATTAATACATTGCTTATTATTTTTCATGCAAGCTTACTAAGAGTAAAGCTTACTCCCTGCTTTCTATTTCTTTTAGTGTTGTCAGGTCGGCTCGGGGTTGGAGACCGTCGGAGGCAGCATCACACTAGCAAGCCGATACCTTTGGAGTATTGATACATATGTTAGAAATATGAAGTGAGTGGCATGTATAGGGACTTAGTTCTATGACATGTGTTAATATGATTTGGCTAAATATATTGGCCTACATCAAGCTATTGTATATGGCCATGAGATGTGGCTTATATTGATTATGGTTTGTAAGTCTAGCTAATCATGTTACGTTTTAATGCATATGATGTGATAATATGAATATGTTTGTTTGCCATGCATGGTTGGTAATATGTCATGTGTGTTGAATGCATGTTTTATGACCAATCGAGGTGGTCATGAACATGAATTAAACATGTAATATGGTAATAAGATGATAGTGCCTTGAGCATGGATGTTTGATGTATAAGTGAGTAACCATAGTTTAATGGTATAAGTGATTAATGAGATGACAAGGTCAAATGAATGTGTAATAATGTGGCTAAACTAGTTTATCATGAGTAGGTGGAACATATTTATAATGACGAGCTAATGTTGAATGTGTCTTAATAAAGGGTGTATAATCACTAAAATGATGCGATGAGTTGTGACTTTGATGTGTATAATGTTGTAAGGGTTTATGGGAAACATGAAGGCTTGGAAAATAGCCTAAGTGTTAGCCAAACGGGCAGGGACACGACCACGTGTCTCAGCCGTATGGAGGGCACGGCCTAGCACATGGGCATGTGGCCCGGCTGTGTGGTTCAAATTGTTTTGCTGGTATCACAAATAGAGAGTTACACGGGCTAAGGACACGGGCATGTCCCAAGCCACACGGGCGTGTGTGACCACACGATTCAACACACACGGGCATGTGTCTCTCTAAAGCAAGAAATTCACTAAGTTGTTCGAAGTTTATCGAAAGTTCTCGGTTTAGTCCCGTACCAGTCCGATGTATGTTTTAGGCCTAGAAGGCCCGTATGGGGGACGATATACATGTGTTTGAAAATTTTTAATTTGGACAAAAATTTTATGGCCCTATTTTTACATGAATGACTGTGTATGTGTTCGGTAATGCCTCGTGTACTATCCCGTTCTCAGGTGCGGGCAAGGGGTGTTACACTTAGTAGTATCAGAGCTATGGTTTAGTCGGTTCTCGGACTAACCTAGCATATGTATGAGAGTCTAGCTGTACATGCCACTGATCTATGATAGTGTGATGTCTCCCGACACATATGATAGCCACTTTGTTTAGACAAAGGTATCCTCCAACCGAGCTATATCCAACCATATTGATTATGGTAATGAGGTATTTAAGTAAAGTACAGTCATGATGAGTTGAAACTTGGAAAGGTACGAATGAGATTCATAATATCTTGTTACGGATAAAATGTCATTGTCCCATTTGGATATTAAAATTTGATGGATTGAAATGAATTATTGAAATCAAATAAAGGATTATATGGCATAATGAACTTACTTATGATTGACTGATAATTCCATGATGTATGTGACTGAATTGCTCGAGTAAATGTATGTGTTTAGATAACTTATCAAAAATATTAATGGGATGAATATTCATGTGTATCTGTTTGGATGATCATGATTGGCAAGCTTGTATAATTTGAGTAAATGTGTTAAATTGCTTGGACTGATTTATATGATTGTAATGATATGTCTAAATGATGATGTACGAGGTAAAAGTATAGATTGTGATAAACGTAACCCTATTGTTGGCCCTTGTATGATATCATGTGCATGACTTGTATGATTAAATGAATAGATAAGTAAAGTTATCTAGAAAACATGGAATCCATGCATAAGTATACTTGTTAAAATGAGATAACTGGAAAGTGGGCGTAAAATCAATATAAAATTTAGTTTAACCGAAATGAATGACATGATTGTGATGATGTTGCTATGATGATGAAAATTGTGTTACATGTATATGTATATGAGAGTCGAGTCAGAGGCCCTACGACTCCCTTCCCTTACCAAAGTGGTGTTTTATAATGGAATTTCCTGAGACTTGTGATGAACAAGTTTTTGGATGAGAAACCAAAGAATTCAGTGATAGAATGGTTATAAGCATGATTAGTGATTGAGAATGAATGGTTATAAGCATGATTAGTGATTGAGAATGGGTTGATAAATACAGATAGAGTTAGAAAGATATCATATTGACTGAAAGATTATTTAATTTTTGCAATATAACAATTAGTAAAAAGGTTAACTTCAGAAATCGATCTATTCTGAAATGATGTCGGGAAATAATATTTGAAATATGAGATGTCCGCATATGGTAATTACAGTGAGCAGATTATGACCGCCTCTCTTGAAATATAGTATGAGACCATTTGTCTATGGAAGGGTTATTGAGACTATTTATTTTCTAATGAATTTTGATATTATGAGAATGTTTTCTGATCTTATTATTAGACAAAGACATTGTCAATTTGATTTAGGTTATAATCTACATGATTCTATCTTCTTTCTGGCATTCTAGTACATTCCTTCTGTTAGGAATTGATGTGAAATTGTAAATGGTGCCATGATTCTGTCTCTACAAATTATTGCTTTTTATGATTATATATATACACAAGAAGTATATCGTTTTGGTCATAGTCGTTTTCAGTGAGTTGGAATGATGTCTTTCTGGATTTCTTTTCTCTGAGGAACCATTGAGGTCTTTCATACTTTCTTATGAACTTTATTCTTGGTCATTCGAGGCAGTATCGTGATTTGGATTTCTATATTCTGGATTTCTCCATATTGGGTTTCTTTATCTTGAGTTTTTGGTTATCTTTATCTCGTAACTTGTTGAGCATGGCTTATATCTAAAATATGATCTTCAGTTTGTGATATATATATCAAGCATGACTATGTTTCTAATTTAATTATGGTAAATGATGATCTTAGTATTTGGATGTCTCTAAATTTCCGTATAAGGATTTAACATTGGCAAAGGCTTAAGTAGTAAAATTTTTGTCTTGTGAAATTAATGGCTTAATGCATGATTGGAAAAGTTTGGATAGATGAGAACATTGTTAACCGAAGCCTTTGAGCTAGTCTAGTCTCGGTTGAGCAAAAACTTCCTGATTTTTAGTGATGTATTGTTTTTTGAATGGTGATATGCTTTAAAACAACAAGACAAGTGATAGCTTAAAGTATCTGATGTCATAGAAAGACCCGAGTTTGCTATAGTGTAAATGACTTGGGTATTAAAAGATGATGAGATGGTTATTATATTATCCTTGTGTAAGAATATTTGAAATTTAATGGGGTTAAAGCCGAGCATCAGGTTCTACCAGAGTTATCTCTGCCAGTATTGATATTAGGATGGAAAATGAGAAAATATTATCCTCAAGGCCCTATCAGGATCATCCCTGTCTTTGAAAAAGAAAAATGTCATGTAGCTTATTGTTAAATATTTGACGAGATATGTAAATCATGCTGGTATGTACTGAATTTTCGCTCATCAGGTTCGAGGAATTTTGTGTCTTTATGAATTTTGGACCTCTTGAGATTCTAGTCTTCATTAATCGAATTGAGAATCGAGTTTCATATCATGATTTCTTGGGAAAGCTAGGGGAGCCTTTGAAATGAAAGGTAACTAAGAGTTGAATTGACAAATAATCGGGCTGTGTGGAATTATAAAGAGTATGAGGCCGAGATGAACCAGCTAGTTTCACTATTCAAATTTGAAAAAGATTCAGGTATGAATGTATATGTAACATGATTGTATGGATCAGACTTTTAAGTACATGAACTTTCTGATAGAGATTAAGTTTCAGCGAAAGTGTTGTAAAGCGAAAACCACTCATGATTCTTGTATGTGGAATTTAAGAGATAGGTAGTAAAAGCTCAGCTTGAGTAAAAGTTCTTTTACATCGATTATAGGATTGAGGAAAATAAGTGAAAAACCAAAACCACTTTTCTGGTAAGATTTTCGAGGACGAAAATCCCTAAAGGGGGAGAAATGTAACATCTCGATTTTGGGCCTAGTCGGAACAGTGGTTTCGGGACCATAAATTCGATGAGGAAAATTTTATTTTTATTATATTTTTATGGTCTACAATTTATCAAAATTATTTTGTGAAAATTTCGTTCGAAAATTTTAACGTTTGGGCACCCAATTTAGTCAAAAGGATTAAATCGTAAAAAGTGCAAAAGTTGAGTTCTACATGCTAGAGGTGTCCAATTGTTATGAAATTTTAAATTGGAGGTCCTTATATAGTAATTAGACCATTGGTTAAGTTGGTGGAAAAAAATGGACATGGTTAGGCATGTTTCCAAAGTTTTTCATTAAGGGCATTTTGGTTATTTAGTTATTAAAATGAATTAAAAATAAAATTAAAAGCCAATTTTTGTCCATCTTCAACCTCTTGGCCGAAACTTTCCATGGCTAGGCTTTTTCAAGCTTCCAAGCTCGATTGTAAGTCCGTTCTAGCCCCGTTTTTAATGATTTTTATGTTTTTGCAATCCCCATAACAAGATCTATCTATTTCTACCATTAATTTGAGCTAGGGTTTATGTTTAAAGATTGACCCATGTGTGAAATTCATGAATTTTGATGTCTAATGGTAGAAAATGAGTGTTGGGTGTTAAATAAATGACTTTTATTAAGCGGTTTTCGATGAAAACGTCCGGAAGGACCATTTTGTAAAAGCTGTAAAATGGTATAAAGTTGTGTTTTTGATGAGAATTTTAGTTTTCTATAGTTCTAAAAATGGTACATCTAAGCCTATAGAGTGAGAAAATTGAAAAAGAATCACTTTACGAGCCTAGGGAAAAAGTGTAATTTTGACAAAGCTTGGGGGAAAAAATGTAAATTTTCCAAAATGTGATCTTTGGATCACATTAAATAATGCGACTAATAATTGGACTAAATGTGATATAATAGATCAAGGAAAATGAGGATTGGACCTAGATCGGGTGAAAAATGGAAAATCGACGGTTAGGTTCCTTTTTGCTATTTTGGTGCCGAGGTAAGTTCGTGTGTCAATAATATTGCAATGATATATTTGAATTGAAAATTCTATATTATTATTGCATGAAAGGAATGATTTAAAAAGTGGTATATAAAATTTGTGAGAATAATGATATATGACTAGTAGCACATGAAATGTTTGATGGTTTAATCATTGATGGCTTGCTATATAATAGCTGAATACATTGTATGAGATGTGGCTGCTTATAGAATGATCATTTGATGTAAATTACGAATCGAAATAGACTATGAATGAATTTGTTAAATGTTGAAAAGTGAGGAATTTCCCTGTTGAACCTTCGAATAGAAATGATACGAATGATCCATTGTGAGAACACATGTGTAGTACTATGTGCAGGCTACTATGTGTTTAAGATGGTTTTAGGTCACGTGTGTAGTACTAAGTACAGGCTACTACGTGTATCAAATAGTTAGGTCGCATGTGTAGTACTAAGTGCATGCTACTATGCGTACCCGACAACTTCGATCACGTGTGTAGTACTAAGTGCAGACTACTATGTGTATCAGATTGTTAGGTCACGTGTGTAGTCTAAGTGCAGGCTACTACGTGTATCGGATTGTTGGTTGCATGTGTAGTACTAAGTATAGGCTACTATGCGTACCAGATAGCTTCGATTACAGGGGTGGTAATATGTGCATTCAACTGTGTATCTGTTATTATTCCGATGAGTTCAACGGAAAATCGACTAAGTGAAAATACATGTGAACATGACCATGTGATGAATAAGTGTAGGTATATGTTTGTGGAATTTATGAGCAATGTGCTCAATAGTTGAGCAAACTTTCGGTAAGATGGAATGTAGCAAGTGAAATCATGAAAGAGTGAAATTTAGTAATAAAATAGTTTTGGATAGTAGGAGTTATTTGAATTTGAAATATCGCCAAAAATGGTGGAAATTAAATTAGAAACTGAATAAGATATGAGATTAAAGCTTATTGAGCCTAGTTTCATATAAAGGAAACATGTAAGCAAAAGAATTTCATATTATGAGATATTTGAATTTTTGTGAGATAGGGTCAGAATGATTTCAGAATCCCCTATTTTGACTTGGAAAAATCAGTAAAATTTGTACAAATATAATTATGGGTTATAATTTATAAGCTTAAAATCCTTAATAAGTATATTTTCGAAAGAAATAAATAAAAACATTATCCAAATTTTGTACGAAGAGATAATTAATTTTTAGTACAGAGGGGTCGAAACGGTCGGACAGCGAAATAGGGGTGACTTTAAAGAATAAACTGTACGTATTTGCTAGACCAAAAATTCTGATAATTTTATGGCAAGAAGATATGTAAGTCTAGTTTCTGGGAAAATTAACAGTTTTCAATTTTGGAGTCTTATAGCTCCAGATATAAATAATTTAGTGACCGTGACTCGAGAAAACAACTTAACTGGACTTTGAATATATAGAGAGGAACTGAAAAATAGCATGTTAATACATTGCTTATTATTTTTCATGCAAGCTTACTAAGCGTAAAGCTTACTCCCTCCTTTCTATTTCTTTTAGTGTTTTCAGGTCAGCTCGGGGTTGGAGATCGTCAGAGGCAGCATCACACTATCAAGCTAATACCATTGGAGATTGATACATATGTTAGAAATATGAAGTGAGTGGCATGTATAGGGACATAGTTCTATGACATGTGTTATTATGATTTGGCTAATTGTATTGGCCTATATCAAGCATTGTATATGGCCATGCGAGGTGGCTCATATTGATTATGGTTTGTAAGTCTAGCTAATCATGTTACGTTTTTTATGCATATGATGTGATGATATGAATATGTTTGTTTGCCATGCATGGTTGGTAATATATCATGTGTGTTGAATGCATGTTTTATGACCAATCGAGGTGGTCATGACCATGAATTAAACATGCAATATGGTAATAAGATGATAGTGCCTTGAGCATGGATGTTTGATGTATAAGTTAGTAACCATAGTTTAATGGTATAAGTGATTAATGAGATGACAAGGTCAAATGAATGTGTAATAATGTGGCTAGACTAGTTTATCATGAATAGGTGGAACATATGTATAATGACAAGCTAATGTTGAATGTGTCTCAATAAAGGGTGTTTAATCACTAAAATGATAAGATGAGTTGTGAGTTTGATGTGTATATGGTTGTAAGGGTTTATGGGAAACATGAAGGCTTGGAAAATAGCCTAAGTGTTAGCCATACGGGTAGAGACACGACCATGTGTCTCAGCCGTGTGGAGGACACGGCCTAGCACACGGGCATGTGGCCTGGCCCTGTGGTTCAAATTGTTTTGCTAATGTCACAAATAGAGAGTTACACGGGCTGAGGACACGGGCGTGTCCCAAGCCGCACGGGCGTGTGTGACCATAGGATTCAACACACATGGGCGTGTGTGACCATAGGATTCAACACACATGGGCGTGTAACTCTCTAAAGCAAGAAATTTGATAAGTTGTCCAAAGTTTATCGAAAGTTCTCAATTTTGTCTCGAACCACCCCGATGTATGTTTTAGGCCTCAAAGGCCCGTATAAGGAACGATATACATGTGTTTGAAAAGTTTTAATTTGGACGAAAATTTTATGGCCCAATTTTTACATGAATGACTGTGTATGTGTTCGGTAATACCTTGTATCCTATCTTGGTCTCGGGTACAGGTAAGGGGTGTTACAGCAAGTGTAGGTATTAATAATACAAGATAATGAGACAAATAATGAGACTCCTATGGAAGAAGGAATAATTCGATGGCACACGAGGGGCGTGAATGATGATTGATGTCAATGGTGAAGTATAAAGGATTACCGAACACGTCCTGTAGCATGACATAGGATTAGCCATTAAAGTTTAATGAATTTGTAAGATATTGTAAATTAGTTTCAATTTCTAGTTTGTAGTTTGATTTTGAGATAATTATGATGTAACTACATGTTAAAATTAGGAGAATTTAGGTTTTTGGATGTAATGGGATGAAAGGAAGCTAAACGCGGACAAAAATGGACAACCGAATGGCGTCGACACATGTTGGAAGGCTAGGAGTAACATTGTGTTGTGCCATGCATAGGCCATGGCATGACATAGGTACTTTGAAGCCACACCACCTAATGTTAGAGGGTCGTGCCACGCCATGCACAAGCTATGGCGTGACACAAGCACTTTGAAGCTAAACTAGGCAATTTTAGGGCATCGTGTCACGCTACGCATAGGCTATGGTGTGATACACTTGTGTTTTCAGCCAAAACTGGGACATTTCAAGAATAAATCCTATCCAAATTCTATTTATAGTAATTGGTTTTAGGAATAGAAACAAACATCTAAAACATATAAAAGAGAGAAAACACCCTCCTTAAGTCGCCACACATCCTCCCCGCAAGCTTGCTTGAATATTTTACATTCCCAATCTCCAATTTGCATAAGTTAAGTTCTCTTATTCTTTTTTCATTGTAGCTTTCATCTTTTATTGTCACACTCCATGTCAATCGATAGACAAATTTCGTTAACAACAACCTGAGGTAAGAGGACCATGCGACGAACATTTCGGAGGTAAGAGGACCGTCCAGAAAAATATTACACTTGAGCTTTTATTGGCCTACCATGAACAAAGATGCCTACTAGTTTATACAAAAGTGTGATAGATGCCAATGACCTGGAAGTATATGAAAAATAGATGAATTTTCGAAGATTGGGATCCTCGATGTAGAATTATTTGATGTGTGGGAATTGATTTCATTAGACCGTTCCCAAGTTCATTCGAGAATCAATAGATTCTTTTGGCTATAGATTACGTCTCCAAATGGGTTGAGGTAATAGGTCTACCCATAAATGATATAATGTTAGTAGTAAATTTGTTTAGGAAAAATATATTCTCAAGATTCGGAACTCCCCAAGGTCTTCTGAGCGATGAAGGATCTCATTTTTGTAGTAAACAGTTTGAAACAGTGACTGGTCGTAATTTGGTGTAGTAGATTGAACTAGTTCCCGAACTTTAGGAGCTTGAACATATAATTTTAGTTGTGTTTGAATTAATTTCAACAAGTTTAGTTAAGTGTAATAAAATGAGTAATTTGAGTCTTTTATTGACTTTAAGGGCTGAATAAGGACTAAGGGCGAGCTAATATACTTCATAAGTGCGCAGGAGACCATCAAAAGGTGTATTAACTCAATACTGGTCGCTAGGTTGCAACACGAAGCATTGGATGTCACAACATAGGGAACAAAATTAAATAAGTCCAAGACTGCCCTCAATGTCGCGACATAGCATGGGGATGTCGCAACATATCCTTGAAGATACCCTGAAGAAGAGTATACTGCCTTCGATGTTGCGACACAGGACCTAATGTGTCGCGACATCGCCTCTGTATGGGAAATTAATCCAAGCCAAGGGCATTTTGGTCTGCACAATCCAACTTTAAGCTCGAGAACATCAGTTGACCTAGGGTTAAGGAGGACAACTATTCTAAGTCTATAAATAGGCTCAACTAACACATGTTATGGACACTTTTTACTATTGTATAGTTTTTTCTTTATATTTAGTTCTTAGTTTTCTCTTTTCTTAGGTTTTAGGTTTTTGTTCTTGTTATTTAATTTTGTGAAGAAATCATATGTTGGAATTTATGTCAAACCCTGTGAGGATTCTGCAATTAATACAAATCAGGCTTCTTCTAAACTCTATTCTTGAATTTGTTCTCGATGTTCATTCTTCTATTCAAGTTTATAGTATTTACTAGATCCATGAGGAACTAATCCTCTTGTGGGGGATTAACGAATGGAGCTATGAATAATTAATTTTTTTGTAGGGATTTCTTAACAGATCAGCTATTTAGGAAAGGAAGATCCTAAAACCCTAGGAAGTCATTAAGGCGGGAATTAACCCAAATTTGGTATGGCCTATCCATAAACACCTTAACCCTGAACAGGTCTGGACTGTGAGGTCAGAAGATAAATAGTTCTTGCTGACTCAATATTTCAGTGGACGTATTAGAAGATCTTGCTGGAGTATTGACTAGTTGATTGAACAAGAAAGCCCGAGACGACAGTTGATTATAACTACTGAAGCAAGCTAATCACCTATGCCCAAATTTGGTTCATATTCAATTATTTGATTTCTTATTTTTCATTTATTTACTTTTATTTTATTTCTTATTATTATAATTTATCCAAAACCCTTCTTTTAATTCATCCTACTATAATTCAATTAGAGTATTAATTAGATCTACTTATGCTTAGATTAGAATTAATTTAGTGCTAGCCTCCCTTAGGAACGATCCTTGAAGTACTTGCCTACTCCATTTTAATTATATTACAACCTAACTTGTATACTTGTTGATACCGCATTTCACATCTTTTGTGCAAGATTTCTACTTTGGACATTGGTACATTCGGAAGCGGTCAAGCAGCCTTGGCCAAAAATAGCGTAAGGCACCAAATAACGACAACATGCCATACTCAAGCTAATTGACAAGATGAGGTGTCTAATCAAGAATTTCAATAAATATTAGAGAAAATAGTCAATTCAAATTGAAAAGATTGGGCACTCAAATTAGATGACGCATTATGGGCATATAGAACGACATACAAAACCCCATTAAGTATGTCCCTTTATAAACTTGTGTATGGAAAAAAACTATCATTTGCCTATTGAATTAGTAAAAAATCATATTGGGTAATAATAGAATTAAACTTAGACCCAGTGGTAGCCAAGCAAGAGAGATTATTAGAAGAGCTCTAATTTATAGCCTATGAAAAACGTGAAACTGTATAATGAGCGGAGTTAACTCAATCACAATGCAAGGATAAATAAAATGGAGTTCTTACCAATATAGAACCATACATCATAAATCAGGTTTCACCTCATGGTGCGATACAACTCATTGGAAATTGGGGACAACATTTTCTTGTCAATAGCCAGAGGATAAAACATTATTTTGGAGGGACAATTAAAGAGGTCATCGAAACACAAGACTTGGAATGCAAAGTCATCTAAAACCAGAATGAAAAGAGGAAAACCACGGAAGAAAATTAGGAGGTGAATGAATTCTTATCAAAAGATGAGGACTCTATTTCTTATGAGGAAATAATTAAAATAAGGAATAAGTGCTCTATTGAAAGACTAGAACAACTCAATATGACCGAAAATTGTGTTGCATATCATGAAATTGAGCTATCGTGTCACAACACTAGAACAAATTCAACACAAACAAACTACCTTTCATGTCGTGACACCAACTAGGAGTGTCGCGACACCTCATCATAAACTTTTATTTCAGCTACACTAACTTAGGATGTAACTTTAGATGTATTTTAGTAGGATTTAAACATGTAACATAGCAAATTTTTATTAAAAAAGAGATATTAATCCCTCATTAACCTATAAATTTTATTATTAACTATTTTAGCAATTCCTAAACCTTGAGAACCCCATATCAATTTCATAAAACCTACAGCTATTTTAGTTAAAATTTTCCGCACATCTTTAGGAACAACAACACACAAGTGAAGTGGCAACAACAAATGGAACATCCACAGACATCAGGTTCATATTCCTTACTCTTAACTCTATTTGATATCATGAATACAGCTATTGATTACAAGATGAAATATGTGGAAAATATCTACTCCACCGTCAACCCAACATATTCATCCAAGAACAGGGCTTTGACCTTTTAATGAAAATATGTAAAGGAGTATGGAAAATAGTGAACGAACACAAATTGACTACCTTTTTTTTAACACCAGAGGAACCGATAATAATACCAGATTTTTAATAATTTTATTTAACGCTAAAAGAAAGAGAGGCAAAAAGGCCATTAAATAAGGTGTTAGCGTATGTTACAGTCAAAGGGATAGATGTCTTAGTCACTCCGAGGTGTATCTACCAATATTATGATGTTCCACACTATTTCCATGATTTTTTGTTTAGAACTATTTTACATTTATTCAAAAACTTAAATATGGAGGAGGTCATAGTTCTGACTTTTGCCTCTCTTTCTTTTAGCACTAAACAAAATTCCTGCATAGGGCGACACGACGTTACTGTTGGTAAGTCTGATAGCTTTACATGTTATGATTTCAACCTCCTAGTAAATTTGATAGATCTGCATGTTATGATTTAGAAAGAGTAAGAATGTTATTAGTTATAAATAAAGTAAAGAGTCAATAAGAAGCCCTACATAAGGGTTCTATGTAATTCATATAGTGGCGATTTTTTTGTAAATGGGGTTTTAATGGTAATCCCATTTGCTTTTAAGTAGTAGTTGTTGTTAGTTTGGGAAAGATGATCGGATTTGAAACCCCAAGCTACAGTATAGGTGAGCTTCAGGTGAGTCTTTTTCCTAACTCATGCATACTATTTTATAATGGTAGATCAAGTGTTGATGTCCTCTCATATAGTAGGTGAGTGTATGTATGAATGAATTATTATAAAGGTTCTACATAATTACAAATGAGATATATGAGTTCCTACATAAATAAAATGATGTGTGTATGTATGCTTGTGAAATCAGGTATAAAAGAAAATGAGTTCGTCAGAAGTGTGAACGAATCTGGGTAAGTGCATTCTATTTTAAATGAGTAATACTGTAACACCCCTATCCCGTATCCGTCGCCGGAATAGGTAAAGGGGCATTACCAGACTTGAAACTCATATCAGAACAATAAAAATTTTGAATTTTTTTTTTGAACATTCCTTTAGATAAATACTAAAGACAGTCAGGGATACAATTTAAACTTTTATAAGTACACATTCAAAAGATGCCATTTTCGCATGGCTTATATACATTAACCAAAATATTCTTCGGCCACTGGTCTATTCTTTACATGCCATAAAATAATTCAAAACATAATAGTAACAAGCAGTGGATAGTGATAGTGTGACTAGTTGCTGACGATCCCCGAGCCTGTAGCTTCCAAATGAGATCTATAAAACAGAGGAAACAAAGTAAACGGAGTAAGCATTACAATGCTTAGTAAGTTTTAAGCAGTGTCAACAGATAACAATCAAATTATAACATAGTTGTTCGTATTTTTTTTATTTCACTCTTCCTTCGGGCATACCATCCCTTTACCGAATATGCACATCTCATCATATATAATAGGCAGATAAAGTTTCACATAAAAGTGAGCTCATGTGACAGATATATTGTATAATTTCACATAACCCCTCACACTGATCCGATGTCACATAATCATAGGAATAGTCTCATAGATTGCTCACGCATGCATCACATAACTACCTTATGATTTAGTTCAAATCAAGCTCACATATAAACTTGGAGTACATACCTGTTTAACCTTTCGCATTGAATATATTTATAAGCAATTCTTATTGCGAAGTCTTATAGCTTTAAACTCTACTCGGATTATCGGCGAGACCTTTAGCTCAGATGAAATCTCTACACGAAGTCAGCGGGTCTTAACCCTGACATAGTCACCACGTATGGTCATCTGGTCTTTAATCCGAGGTTTACATCATAGAGTTTCATGCATATTTATTCACATGTTACAACATTCACATCGACTATCATATTTGTAATTCATTTACCTCATCAAATATCTAATAAAACACACCTTCCGCCGTCTGTCATTTGGCCACAATATATATATATACACATCTCATACATATCTCACATTAGCCATTTGGCTTTACCACGTATCCATCTCATACACGTTTTGCATTAGCCACTCGGCTTTACCTCATATCCATCTCATACACATTTTGCATTAGCCATTCGGCTTCGCCACATATATACACTTCCACGTTCATCACATTGGCCATTCTACCTTATCACATATATGCATGTTCACATTCATCACATTGGCCATTCGGCCTTATAACACATATGCATGCTCACATTCATCACATTGGCCATTCAGCCTTATCACACATATGCATGTTCACATTCATCACATTGGCCATTCGGCCTTATCACACATATGCATGTTCACATTCATCACATTGGTCATTCGGCCTTATCACATATATGCATGCTCACATTCATCACATTAAAATCCTAAATCAAAATATAAATTTTCATGTATTCACATCACAATTATCCAAATATACTTCGCATACCACATATACTTTCATGTATACACTTTGTCTTGGCTGAACCTACATCTATCATTTTCCAATGAATAATTCAATTTCATGCCATACTATCATTTCATATTCGAATACTTATAACTTACAATTTCACAAATTTTAATATCAAAGATCCATCTAACACTCATATATCATTTTACAATATCACAATTTAGAATTCACGTATGGGTTTAATCAATAGCTTATGAGCAACTAAAACAAGTTTTATCCATGTTTACAACATAACCACAAATTCTCTACAAGTTGTTTTCCTGAGCAACAGCCGTTAAATTATTTGTAACTGGGGCTACGAAATTCCAAATTACGTGCCGTTAATTTTCCATGAAAATAGACTCGTATATCCTCTATCCAAAAAATTTTCAAAATTTTTGGTTTGACCAATCAATACAAGATTTTTCTTAAAGTTTCCCCTATTTTACTGCTTGACTACTCTGACTACTCTTACCTAAGAATTTAATTTCTCATTGTACCAAATTTAAAATATGTTTTCGTTTTTTTTTTTGAAACTAGACTCATTAAGGAGTCTAAGCATATAATTTTCTCTTATACTCATTTTTGTACGATTTATGATGATTTTCCAAATACTGAACAGGGGATTTCGGAGCCATTCTGACTCTGTCTCACACAACTTTGAAAATCTCATTATCGGCAACCCCTTTACTTACGCGATTTCTTTTATACGAAACTAGACGCATCAAGCTTTAATTACATAATTTATTCAGCCTTTAACTCAACTCCCACAATTTATGGTAATTTTTCCAAAACACGCTACTGCTGCTGTCCCTAGCAGATTTATACAATTTACTGTGTAAAGTTCTCATTCACATATTTAAAACATAATATCATGTATGTCGTCATTTAGAAAAGTCATTGACCTTAACGTATATACATAATTCATATTCATCCCGTTTTAAAACTTAAAACTTACAAAGGAATCAAACTCAATTACTTAAGAACTTACCATTGAGTTTAAAAACATACCATCATATACAAGTACTTCTTATTATCACATACAAATCATAATTTAAATATCACTTTTATAATAACCAATCGGCTAAGGCTCATAGAAGTGACTTATTCCTTATCATTATACTATAGGTAATTACACCAATTCATAGTCCCATCTTTACCCGTATTCCATATCATTCTTCGTTATAACTAAACTTATATGCTAGAAACTTACCTCGGATGTTGTCGAACGATTTCAACGGCTATTCGATTACTTTTTCCTTTCCCCTATCCAACTTTGATCCTCTAAGCCCTTGGGCTCTTTCTAAATGTTCTCCAAGCCAAAATCAAACAAAGAAATTTTTCCTCTTCCTCACCTCAAGTTACGGCAATGGTGGAGTGAGGATGAACCAACTTTGGTTTCTCCTCCCACTCACCCAATATTTTATTAATCTTTATTCATTATTTCATTTTTGTAATATTAATTATTAGCACAAATAATTATTTTATACATAAATCCATAACATGGCCGGCCACTAACAAAAATTTTGACTAATTGACATGCAAGTACATTTTTTTAACCTCATGCACAATTAGATCCTTTTATAATTACCTATCCTATTTCACAAAAGTCTCACCTAAGTCCCTTCTTCAAAATTTCACATACTAATGACAAAATTAATGCATGAAACTTTCACACATTCATATTCACATAAAATAAACATAGAATATGACGGTTAATTATTTTTATGACTCGGTTTTGTGGTCCCAAAACCACTTTCCGACTAGGGTCAAATTTGGGATGTCACAACTCTCCCCCCCTTTAGGGATTTTCGTCCCCGAAAATTTCTACCGATGCATAGTTTAGGATAACGTCCTCTTATTGAATTATATCCATATAAACATTAGCTCATCGATAGCAATTGTAATTCATTACTGATTTCGCATCGATCTATAAAATCATTTTCTTATATTAAAACAAATGCATAAACATTTCTACAAGTATGCACATATATCTCATTTTCTTAATTTCATAAGCAATAATCACTTAATTTAATTCACAAATGCATTTCAAACACATATTAAGCACATATTAACATGTATAATTCACATCATCAACCCACATATTTGTAACCCACATTTTCATTCATGTATAAGCTGTAACTTGACCAAAAGTACACACATACTCAAACATCCCAACAAATATCCTTTATAACTCCATCATATCTCACTATTCCACTTAACCTATTTCCAACGGAAAATCAACTTCCACATACCTGAACATTGAATTCATTTAGCACATTCAATCACCGTTAACGATACCCGTATACAATCGATTAGGCATAAAGCCTCATATAGTATATCGGCATGGGATTTATGTTAGCACATAACTCATATATCCAAAATTATCACCATTCATCAGAAATTCTTACCAACTTTCAAATGTTGAAACTTAATCGAAATAATTTCTTGAACATGATTAACAAAATAGTGTTTATTCACAATAGCACATATAACTGCATATACCGAGAATCTCATATTTATAATGTATATATATATCACATACCTTGTCAATTTAATGTCTCGAACTTATTTCATTACCAATTTAGCACAATGTTGTATAATTTCCGACTCTAATTAGTTCACCAGTGTTTAGTCCGTTTAACGGATTTTCTCTTTAAGTCTTACTTACTATTACAAATCAATACCATCGTCTCACACGAGGTCATACATGAAACACACTTCGCATACACAGTGCCCACTGACTGATTTTGCACACATAGTGCTCGATTGAAGAACTTCCACACATAGTGCCTCAACTACTGATCTGGCACACATAGTGCTCGGTTGAAGAGCTTGCACACACAGTGCCTCATAATTCCAGCACGAATGCCTTCGAGGTTTAGCACAGATATATCACTAGCACGAATGCTCTTCGGGACTTAGCCCGGATATAACACCAGCACGAATGCTCTTCGGGACTTAGCCCGGATATATCACGAGCACGAATGCTCTTCGGGATTAGCCCAGATATGTCACTAGCACGAATGCTCTTCGGGACTCAGCCCGGATATATCACTAGCACGAATGCTCTTCGGGACTTAGCCCGGATATATCACTAGCACGAATGCTCTTCGGGACTTAGCCCGGATATATCACTAGCACGAATGCTCTTCGGGACTTAGCCCGGATATATAACTCTCAATTCTCATGTACATATACATATATAACAATACACATTAGTATATCATTTACATTACTTGCATACAAACACAACATGCTTATCGACCATTCAACTTTCAGTTCCATAGCCACATACAATGATCACATTTATAGTCGTAACACTCTTTCAAAATTGCATCACTTATACCCTTATAATTCAATCCAAATCAAAATTCAAATACGAGCACATGATACGTACCTGATCAACTTAATAATTTAAGCATATCCAAGTGAAGTTATATCGCAAATTCTCATAGTCAGAAGCTTGCTACAGCTCGATCGGGATCAAGATTCATTATAATACCACAAACACATTTTAATAGTAAAAAATCATCACACTATCATTTTATCACTTTATGGCATGTATAAATAGACTCACGCGAGCTACGTTAGTCCTAGAATCGACTAAACCGTAGCTCTGATACCAATAAAATGTAACACCCCTATCCCGTATCCGTCGCCGGAATAGGTAAAAGGGCATTACCAGACTTGAAACTCATATCAGAACAGTAAAAATTTTGAATTTTTTTTGAACATTCCTTTAGATAAATACTAAAGACAGTCAGGGATACAATTTAAACTTCTATAAGTACACATTCAAAAGATGCCATTTTCGCATGGCTTATATACATTAACCAAAATATTCTTCGGCCACTGGTCTATTCTTTACATGCCATAAAATAATTCAAAACATAACAGTAACAAGCAGTGGATAGTGGTAGTGTGACTAGTTGCTGACGATCCCCGAGCCTGTAGCTTCCAAATGAGATCTATAAAACAGAGGAAACAAAGTAAACGGAGTAAGCATTACAATGCTTAGTAAGTTTTAAGCAGTGTCAATAGATAACAATCAAATTATTACATAATTGTTCGTATTTTTTTTTTATTTCACTCTTCCTTCGGGCATACCATCCCTTTACCGAATATGCACATCTCATCATATATAATAGGCAGATAAACTTTCACATAAAAGTGAGCTCATGTGACATAGATATATTATATAATTTCACATAACCCCTCACACTGATCCGACGTCACATAATCATAGGAATAGTCTCATAGATTGCTCATGTATGCATCACATAACTACCTTATGATTTAGTTCAAATCAAGCTCACATATAAACTTGGAGTACATACCTGTTTAACCTTTCGCATTGAATATATTTATAAGCAATTCTTATTGCGAAGTCTTATAGCTTTAAACTCTACTCGGATTATCGGCGAGACCTTTAGCTCAGATGAAATCTCCACACGAAGTCAGCGGGTCTTAACCCTGACATAGTCACCACGTATGGTCATCTGGTCTTTAATCCCAGGTTTACATCATAGATTTTCATGCTTATTTATTCACATGTTACAACATTCACATCGACTATCATATTTGTAATTCATTTACCTCATCAAATATCTAATAAAACACACCTTCCGCCGTCTGTCATTTGGCCACAATATATATATACACATCTCATACATATCTCACATTAGCCATTTGGCTTTACCACGTATCCATCTCATACACGTTTTGCATTAGCCACTCGGCTTTACCTCATATCCATCTCATACACATTTCGCATTAGCCATTCAGCTTCGCCACATATATACACTTCCACGTTCATCACATTGGCCATTCGGCCTTATCACACATATGCATGCTCACATTCATCACATTGGCCATTCGGCCTTATCACACATATGCATGCTCACATTCATCACATTGGCCATTCGGCCTTATCACACATATGCATGTTCACATTCATCACATTGGCCATTCGGCCTTATCACACATATTCGGCCTTATCACACATATGCATGTTCACATTCATCACTTTGGTCATTCGGCCTTATCACATATATGCATGCTCACATTCATCACATTAAAATCCTAAATCAAAATATAAATTTTCATGTATTCACATCACAATTATCCAAATATACTTCGCATACCACATATACTTTCATGTATACACTTTATCTTGGCTGAATCTACATCTATCATTTTCCAATGAATAATTCAATTTCATGCCATACTATCATTTCATATTCGAATACTTATAACTTACAATTTCACAAATTTTAATATCAAAGATCCATCTAACACTCATATATCATTTTACAATATCACAATTTAGAATTCACTTATGGGTTTAAGCAATAGCTTATGAGCAACTAAAACAAGTTTTATCCATGTTTACAACATAACCACAAATTCTCTACAAGTTGTTTTCCTGAGCAACAGCCGTTAAATTATTTGTAACTGGGGCTACGAAATTCCAAATTACGTGCCGTTAATTTTCCATGAAAATAGACTCGTATATCCTCTATCCAAAAAATTTTCAGAATTTTTAGTTTGGCCAATTAATACCAGATTTTTCTTAAAGTTTCCCCTATTTTACTGCTTGACTACTCTGACTACTCTTCACTAAGAATTTAATTTCTCATTGTACCAAATTCAAAACATGTTTTCGTTTTTTTTTTTGAAACTATACTCATTAAGGAGTCTAAGCATATAATTTTATTTTATAATCATTTTTGTACGATTTATGATGATTTTCCAAATACTGAACAGGGGATTTCGGAGCCATTCTGACTCTGTCTCACACAACTTTGAAAATCTCATTATCGGCAAACCCTTTACTTACGCGATTTCTTTTATACGAAACTAGATGCATCAAGCTTTAATTACATAATTTATTCAGCCTTTAACTCAACTCCCACAATTTATAGTAATTTTTCCAAAACACGCTACTGCTGCTGTCCCTAGCAGATTTATACAATTTACTGTGTAAAGTTCTCATTCACATATTTAAAACATAATATCATGTATGCCGTCATTTAGAAAAGTCATTGACCTTAACGTATATACATAATTCATATTCATCCCATTTTAAAACTTAAAACTTACAAAGGAATCAAACTCAATTACTTAAGAACTTACCATTGAGTTTAAAAACATACCATCATATACAAGTACTTCTTATTATCACATACAAATCATAATTTAAATATCACTTTTATAATAACCAATCGGCTAAGGCTCATAGAAGTGACTTATTCCTTATCATTATACTATAGGTAATTACACCAATTCATAGTCCCATCTTTACCCGTATTCCATATCATTCTTCGTTATAACTAAACTTATATGCTAGAAACTTACCTCGGATGTTGTCGAACGATTTCAACGGCTATTCGATTACTTTTTCCTTTCCCCTATCCAACTTTGATCCTCTAAGCTCTTGGGCTCTTTCTAAATGTTCTCCAAGCCGAAATCAAACAAAGAAATTTTTCCTCTTCCTCACCTCAAGTTACGGCAATGGTGGAGTGAGGATGAACCAACTTTGGTTTCTCCTCCCACCCACCCAATATTTTATTAATCTTTATTCATTATTTCATTTTTGTAATATTAATTATTAGCAAAAATAATTATTTTATACATAAATCCATAACATGGCCGGCCATTAACAAAAATTTTGACTAATTGACATGCAAGTACATTTTTTTAACCTCATGCACAATTAGATCCTTTTATAATTACCTATCTTATTTCACAAAAGTCTCACCTAAGTCCCTTCTTCAAAATTTCACATACTAATGACAAAATTAATGCATGAAACTTTCACACATTCATATTCACATAAAATAAACATAGAATATGACGGTTAATTTTTTTATGACTCGGTTTTGTGGTCCCGAAACCACTTTCCAACTAGGGTCAAATTAGGGATGTCACAAATACAATCATTTATGATGCCTCTAATAGGGTAGATACATTGCTAACCAAGCTGACAGATCACGACATGTAGATATGTGTAAGACCATGTGATAGAGACCCATGGCATCATAGGACAATGAAAATATTCATGGCATTGCCTCTAGTAAGATGTAAATCGGAATGGTAGATCACAACATGAAAATATGTACAAGACCATGTAGAAGAAACCCATGGCACCCTCTAAGATATTTTGTCGAAACAGTAAACACGTATGTTTTGTAAAGCTTTTGTGGTATATCTGGTAAAGCTTGTGTGGCATATTGTATAAAACCTTTGTGACGTGTACTATAAAGCCTTTGTGACATATTTTGTGATGTTTGTGCAAAGTATTTTGTATCACCTTTAAGGCGATATCTAAATAACCGCATTTATGGTGACATCAGGGTAAGTTTAGAGACTCTTCACTAGATAACATTATGGTAGAGATCTGGATAAGTTTGAAAACATTTATGTTTGGATAGCCTTGTGATGAAATATGACCTAAAGGCATTTTCTAGAAGAGTTCTCAGCAGTGTTTGTGAAGGGTGAATCTGCCATAGTTGTCTGTCAATAAAAGTAATTTGGCATATTCGTAATTAAGAGTTGTCTAAGAGTTTGCCAGATTTGAATTTGTTTATGCTATGTAAAGAAGTAGTCTGAATTATCTAGTATCCGCCAAATATAATTTTTTCATCTTGTATATAAAAATGTTATCTTTAGTATAAGTTTTCCATCAAAGAACAGCATTCTCATGATATGTAACATGGTTGTCTGGGATTCCATGAGATGACTTAGAAGATTTCATCTATCATAATAAGTTGTGATTTAAGTTGATTTAAGATATGATCTGATTGGTAATTTGATAATTGTCAATTCAATATGAAATTCGCCAAATGTAGGATATGTATGAAGTTCATTTTAAAAAATCAGTTAGTATAAGTATCAGCGAAGAATAATATCTATGAGTACCCCATCTTGCGGGAGGTATTCAACATCCAACTGAGTGCGAATCTATCGAAGGTAGGTTTTCTATAGATATCCTTTGAGAAGTGTATTTTTTTTCAAAAAGGAATGAGGTCTGTATTGAGTGTTAAATTATGGAATCTACTCAATGAGTGAACTGTGTAAGGATGGTTAAGTACGAAATTTGGCATATATGTGTACGCCCAATATTAAGAAAGTATCTACTAAAGATAGAAAGGAAATAAAAAATCTTCAAGATGAGAACTTAAATAACTAATGATTCAAAGTAATCTGGGTTATGATTTAGAAAGAGTAAGAATGTAACTAGTTATAAATACAGTGGAGAGTTAATAAGAGGCCCTACATGGAGGTTCTATTTAATTCATATAGTGGTAAATTGTCTGTAAATGGGGTTTTGATGGTAATCTCATATTCTTTTAAGTAGTTATTGATCTTGATTCAGGAAAGATGATCGAATTTGGAACCCCAAACTATAGTAATTGTGAGTTCTTGGTGAGTCTTTTTCCTGACTCATGCATGTTAGTTTATAATGGTAGATCAACTATTAATGTCTTCTCAGATGGAAGGTGAGTGTATGTGTGTGTGAATTATCGTAAAGGTTCTGCATAATTACAAATGAGATATGAGTTGCAACATGAATAAGATCATGCGTGGTATGTATGCTAGTGAAATCAGGTATGTAAGAATATAAATTCATTAGAAGTGTGAACGAATCTAGGTAAGTGCATTATTTGTTAAGTGAGTAACATAACCATTTGTGATTACCGGTAGGGTAGGTACACTGCTAACCGGATTGGCAAATCACGACTTGCAGGTATGTGTAAGACCATGTGATAAAGACCCATGGCATCATATGACAATGAAAATATTCATGGTGTTGTCTCCAGTAAGATGTAAATTAGACTGGCAGATCACGACATGAAAATATGTATAGGACCATGTAGGAGAAACACATGTCACTCTATGAGATAGTCCATCGGGATAGTAAACACGTAATGTTCTCTAAAGCCTTTGAGGCATATTCAGTAAAGCATGTGTTGTATATTCTGTAAAGTCTTTGTGGCATGTTCTGTAAAGCCTTTGTGACGTATCTTGTGATGTCTGTGCGGAG
Source organism: Gossypium hirsutum (assembly GCF_007990345.1). Classification (NCBI taxonomy): domain Eukaryota; kingdom Viridiplantae; phylum Streptophyta; class Magnoliopsida; order Malvales; family Malvaceae; genus Gossypium; species Gossypium hirsutum. The sequence goes on from NC_053431.1 coordinate 88,748,951, forward strand.
TATTCTCTATAGCCCTTGAGGCGATATCTGGATAACTACCTTTATGGTAAAATTAGGGTAAGTTTAGAGACTCTTCACTAGAAAACTTTATGGTAGAGATCTGGATAAGTTTGAAAAATTTATGTTTGGATAGCCTTGTGATGAAATTGAATATGACTTAAAGGCATTTCCTGGAAGAGTTCTCAACAGTGTTTTTGAAGGGTGAATCTGCCATAGTTGTTTGTCAGTACAAGTAATTTTCCATATTCATATTTATGAGTAGACTAAGGTTTGTTACATATGAATTTGTTTACTCTATATAAGGAAGTAGTCTGAATTATCTGGTATCCGCCAAATCTGAGTGTTTCATGTTGTATATAAAAAGATTATATGAAGTATAAGTTGTCTGTCAAATCAGAGCGTTCTTATGATATGTAACACGGTTGTCTGGGATTCCACCGGATGACTTAAAAGATTTCATCCATCAGAATTAGTTGTCATATGGGTTGATTTAAGACATGATCTGATTGGTAATTTGATAGTTTTCAATTCATTATGAAATTTGCCAAATGTACGATCTGTATGAAATTCATCTTAAAAAATCAGTTAGTATAAGTATCAGCAAAGAATAGTACCTGTGAGTACCTCATCTTGTGGGAGGTATTAACATCCGACTAAGTGAGAATTTATTGAAGGTAGGTTCTATATGGATATCCTTCTAAGAAGTGTATTCCTTTTTTGAAAAGGAATGGGATTTGTATTGAGTATTAAACTGTGTGAGGATAGTTAAGTATGGAATTTGGCGTACATGTATATGCTCGATATTAAGAAAGTATCTTCCAAAGATAGAAAGAAAATCCAGAATATTCAAGATGAGGAGTTAAACAACTAATGATTCAATGTAATTTGGGTTATGTTTTCGAAATAGAAAGGATATTATTAGTTATAAATATTGTAAAGAGTGAATAAGAAGCCCTATATGGGGTTTTATGTAATTCATATAGTGGTAAATTGTTTCTAAATGAGGTTTTAATGGTAATCCCTTATTCTTTTAAATAGTTGTTACTGTTGATTTGGGAAAGATAATCAGATTTGGAGCCTCGAGCTATAGTAAATGTGAGTTCTTAGTGTGTAACAACCCATTTTTTAGTGAAATCGAAACAGTGGTTTTGGGACCACAAATCCCACACAAAAATAAGGTTTATTTTTATTTTATTTTAAGGTCTGTATTATAATAGACATGTCGTGTGAAAATTTTGACCACAAAAAGTTTATCGATTTAGTGCTTAATTACAAGAAGAACTAAATCGTATAAAATACGAAATTTGAATTCTAATAGCTATAAGGATCAAATAGCTAAGGAATTCAAAACTTAATGTCCTATATGGTAATTAGACCATTGAAGAGTAGTTAGTAGATATTTTAATGACTCATCCATGGAAAAATTAGAAAAGGCAAGGGACTAAATTGGAAATCACTAAAATTAAGAGATGGTAATTAAATAAAAAGAAATAATCATCTAATTTCATATCATCTTTCCCAAAATTTCCATGGAAACCCTAGGAGAGAGGAAGACAACTTACCAAGCTTAGAAAGGTATGAAATCAAGTCCAGTTTTTATTGATTTTTTATATTTTTGAAATAGGGATAGTCTAATCTCTCTATTTAGGGGATTAATTTGAAAAGTTATCAAGGTATGAAATTCGGGTCATGGATGTATATGCTAAAAATTAGAAATTTATGGTAGAAAATGAAATATTATTGAAAGATAAATAACTTTTACAAAGTGATTTTTGATGAAAACATGATTTAGATACTAAATGAAAAGTTGTAAAATTTGATGAAAAATGCTGAAATTCTATGAATACATGTACTAGAAAATTTGTAATAGGGCTTTGGTTAGGCTTGGAATAGGGAGTAATTTGCACAAGTTTCATTTTCTAAGCCTAGGGTCAAAATCGAAATTTATGGAAAAGTTAGGGGAAAATGGTAATTTTGCCTAGGATGTAAATTGAGTCCATTTAAATATGAAATGTGTGAAATTGATAGTTAAATTCATTTATATAAATCCAGACAACACTAATTCGAGGTTAGATCGAGGAAAAGAAAAGGTTTCAGATTAGTAGACTTTTAGGCGAACAAGTGTCGACGTAAGTTCGTGTAACTTAATCCGGCATGTAAAAATGTTTAATTGAATGTTGTGTTGTATTGAATGTGATTTATATTGATGTACATTATTTGACTGCTATAATGAAAATTTTAATACATGCTTGAAAATGGTGAAAAAGGGTTAAGTCCCAATTGAGAGTTGAATTCTGATGATTATATGCGCTTTCTTGAAACTAATAAGGTCATGCATTTGTTGTGGACGGGATTTGGCTCGGACGAGTAATCCCATTGACCTTGTTATAGAAAGGATTTAACCCGAACGGGTAATCCTGATATAAAACCTCTTGAACATATGTTATGATTAGGGTTTAGCCTGGACTGGTAATCCTAATCGAGCTCCTCTGAACTTATGTTATATAAGGGATTTAGCCTGGACTGGTAATCATATTACATGATATGTAGCTCGAGAGTGTGTTTTTTGGTTAAGTGCCCTAATGGGTACCCTTGAATAAGAAATTGATGGATTATTGAATCATACACTTCGAGTGTACTACTTGTGCATCCATCAAAATTCAATGATTCAACAGACATGAAACTCTTGACATGGCATGAAAATTTTGAGATGAAATGATAATGAATTGAAGAATATTGCTTGATGAGCTCATCTATGTTATTTAATTGACATGAAGATTTTGGTGACTAACATGTTTGATTGAATGTATGGGATTTGGAAATTTAGCCAAATGGATGGAATCTTAACATTGTATGCTTAGATTTAATAAACAAGATTGGTAAGTCAAGTTTCTATTATATGAACTTACTAAGCATGCAATGCTTACTTTGTTTTATTTTCCCCTGTTTTAGAGTTCTTGGAAGCTTGCATGGGTTGGAGATCACTAGAGCATCGTCACACTATCAACTAGTCATTTTTGGTATAATTAGTAACAATCATTTTGGTACAATGACATGTGTAAGACAACTTAGCCAATAGTGGCTTGAAATGTTATTTTGTAACCTAGCCAGTGGAATGGCTAGTAATGGTTCATTTTGGTATTACTAAGTAGACTATTATGATATACATACATACCCATGTGTTATGTTAAGAATATGTGATCAATGTTGTGTATGCCTAAGTTATATTAAGGTAAGGTTGTGATCATGTATGCTTGTAGTGATATGCCTTGTGAATGATGAAATTTGCTTAAGTTGAATGCTTGGATTTGTTGGTATTGGTTGTGTGTTTCAAGTGCAGATCTTAGGTGGAACTCTGGGTGAAAAATGAAGCTAGAAATTGTTGCATTTTGTCTACACGAGTGTGTGTCTAGACCATGTGTGACACACGACCTGGTAACATAGTCATATGGTTAGGCCGTGTGTCCCTTGTACCTTAAAATTTGAGAAACAGAATGCTTAGAATTGGCACATGGGCAAAGACGCGGCGTGTGTCTCAGCCGTGTGTGCCACACGGCCTAGAACACAAGCGTGTGTCTTAGCTATGTGAAACTTACACCTAATTTTGAGTTGAATTAATTAACCACTTGGCCTAGCACACAAGCGTGTGGCATGACCGTGTATGTAAGTCAGAGAGTTACACGAGGTTGAACATGGCCTCCAACACGAGCGTGTCCCTTGGACCACATGGGCGTGTGAGCCCTGCACCTTGGAAATATTTTGAAATGTCGCGAAAAATTCTTCGAGGTTTCGATTAAGTCCCCATTCGATTCTAATGCTCGTATTGGGCCTCGAAGGCCCGATCAAGGGTCATTATGGATGATCTCTGTAAATGAATAGTAATTTACATAGTTTAATGGAAAAATGTTTTGAATGTTCTAGTAATGCTTTGAAACCCTGTTTTGACGATGGTATGGGTTAGGGGTGTTACATTTAATGGTATCAGAGCTACGGTTTAACCAATTTTCATATTTGACGTAGCTAACACGAGTTTAGCTATACATGCCATTGTATAAATTGTGATAGTGTGATGACGACGATCATTTTAAAATATGTTTTTCATATAGTAATATCATCCAACCGAGCTAGAGCTGAATCTGAGGAAGTTGAGAGCAATGCTTCAACTTCAGTGCAAAGAGTTATGTCTGCGTCTGATAGTGAAAGGCCCGTGTCTGAGGGCCGAAGTGATGAGGCAAAACAAGCCTTCTTTCAAATGATGAATGAATGGTTTACCCAATACTTGAGAACAAACCCTGCTGTACAGTGACCTCCTCCGCCTGCTCCCCAACTGATTCCTGAGGTACCACAGGGTGCCAAACCTATTAGAATTGGTAAGCCTCCAATAGATCAAATCCGCAAACATGGGGTAGAAGAATTTAGAGCTACCACAAATGATGATCCGAAAAGGGCTAAGTTTTGGCTAGAGAATACTATTCAGGTTTTTGATGAACTATCCTGCACACCTGCTGAATGTCTGAAATGTGCAGTATCTCTACTGAAAGATACAGCTTATCATTAGTGGAATACCATAACTTCAGTAGAACCAAGGGAGAATTTCACATGGGAATTCTTCCAAGCTGAATTCAAAAAAAGAAGGAATTTCTAGAGCTTAAACAAGGAAACATGACTGTATCTGAATATGAACGGGAATTTATTCGGTTGAGCAAGTATGCTAAGGAATGGGGTTTGACCGAGGCTGAAATGTGTAAATGTTTTGAAGAGGGCCTGAATGAAGATATCAAGTTATTAATTGGGATTCTTGAAATAAGAGAATTTGTGGTGCTAGCTGACCGAGCACACAAAACTGAGGAATTGAGTAAAGAAAAGAGACAAGCCGAAAGAGAGTTTCGAGTTTTTGGAAAAAGAACTATGAGTAAGTCACAATCATTTGCTTCTAAGAAATTAAAGAAATATTATAATCGTGTAACCACCTCTACGGGATATTTTGGAAGAGAGCGGGGCTCCCAACATTCTAACCCGAGGTATTCATCTCTATCTGTGCCCAGTGTGGGTTGTGTCGGTAATCCCAAATTGAAATGTAAATATTGTAACAAATTTCATCATGGAGAATGTCGGTCTAGAAGTGGAGCTTGTTTCGAATGTGGTTCACTTGACCATTTTCTCAGGGATTATCCAGAAAGAGTTGAAAAGGAGATAGAACTAGCTCTAAAGCTGAGTAATCCTGTCTCGAGGGGCAGACCACCCCATTATCCCGGTAATATTGTTGGTAGTCGAGGTACTACCAAGGATACAACAGTTAGATCTAAGGCACAAGTGCCTGTAAGGACATATGCTATTTGTGCTAGAGAATATACCTCTGCACCAGACGCTATTACTGGCATATTTTCTCTATTTGATATTGATATTACTGCATTGATTGATCCTAGTTCCACACATTTATATATATATGCACGAACTTAGTATCTGTTAAAAATTTACCTATTAAATTCACTGAATTTTTGGTTAAAGTTTCAAACCTCTTGGGTCAGTGTGCATGGTGGATAAAGTATATAAGAACTGTCCATTTATGGTAAAAGGTTACTGCTTTTCGGTTGACTTGATGCTATTTCAATTTGATGAATTTGATGTGATCTTGGGAATGGATTGGTTAACCCGATATGATGCAGTGGTAAACTGTAAACAAAAATATATTATATTGAAATGTGAGAATGGTGAATTACTTCATGTTGAATATGATAAACTGGATGGATTACCTAATGTGATTTCAGCAATATCAGCACAAAAATATGTTAGAAAGGGGTATGATGCCTATCTTGCGTATGTGATGGACACCAAAATATCTAAGTCAAAGATTCAGTCAGTGCCAGTTGTATGTGAATTTCCTAATGTATTCCCAAAGGTATTACATGGTTTACCACTGGATAGAGAAGTAGAATTCTCTATAGATCTTGTTTCGGGTACAACACCTATATTTATAGCACCTTATAGAATGGCTCCTACTAAATTGAAAGAGCTGAAAGTACATTTGCAAGAGTTGATTGACAGAGGTTTTGCTCGACCTAGTTTCTCAATTTGGGGTGAGCTAGTTCTATTTGTAAAGAAAAATGATGGATCGTTGAGGCTATGCATTGATTATAGACAACTTAGTAAAGTTACAATAAAGAAAAAGTATCCATTTCCACATATTGATGACTTGTTCGATCAATTAAAACGTGCCACTGTATTTTCGAAGATTGATATCCATTTTGGTTATTATCAAATACAGGTAAAAGAATTAGATGTACCAAAGATAACTTTTAGAACCAAGTATGGACACTATGAGTTCCTTGTGATTTCATTCGGCTTAACAAATGCACCTGCAGTGTTTATGGATTTGATGAATAGAATTTTCAACACGTATTTAGACAGGTTTGTGGTGGTATTTATATATGATATTTCGGTTTACTCTCAGAATGAAAATAAGCATGCTGAGCACTTGAGAGTAGTGTTGCAAACTTTGCGAGAGAAACAATTGTACACCAAATTAAGTAAATGTGAATTTTGGCTACGGGAAGTTAGTTTCGTCGGGCATATAGTATCTGCTGAAGGTGTCATAGTAGACCCAAATAAAATTTTAGTCATTGTCAATTGGAAGCCACCAAAGAATGTGTCTGAAGTCCAAAGTTCTCTAGGACTAGCAGGTTATTCTCGAAGATTTGTAAAAAAAAAATTCAATGATAGCTTCTCTGATGACTTGTTTGTTACAGAAAGATTTGAAATTTGAATGGACTGAGAAATTCCAGCAGAGCTTTGACAGATTAAAGGCTTTATTGACAAAAGCACCTGTGTTAGTCCAGCCTGAATCGAGTAAGGAATTTACAGTTTATAGTGATTCGTCATTGAATGATTTAGGTTGTGTCTTGATGCAAGAAGGTAAAGTAGTAGCCTATGTTTCAAGACAGTTAAAGCAAAATGAAAACAATTACCTGACACACGATTTTGAATTGGCAGCCATAGTGTTTGTATTGAAAATCTAGCGGCATTACTTGTTTGGTGAAAAATGTCACATATTCACCGATCATAAAAGTCTGAAATACTTGATGTCACAGAAAGATTTGAATTTGAGACAGCGTAGATGGTTTGAGTTATTGAAAGATTATGATCTTATCATTGACTATCATCCAGGAAAAGCTAATGTGGTTTCTGAGGCTCTGAGCAAAAAAATCCCTGGTTTCCTTGCGAGCTATGAATACTCGATTGTCATTATCTGATGATGGATCAATTATAGTTGATTTGAAAGCTAGACCAACATTTTTGCAATAGATCTCTAAAGCCCAGAAAAATGATAGTAAATTGCAAGCAAAACGGATACAAAGTGAATCGACTCTTGACTGAGAATTTTAGATTAGGATCGATGATTGTTTGTTATTCAGATGCAAAGTATGTGTATCGAAAGGCTCATAACTAGTACAGAATATTTTGAATGAAGCTCACAATTCTAACATATCTATACATCCTGGTAGTAATAAAATGTATAAAGATTTGAAAAAGATGTATTGGTGGCCGATAATGAAACGAGATATTTCTGAGTTCATATCTAAGTGTTTGATATGTTTGCAAGTAAAAGTTGAACATCAGTTGCCTTCTGGACTCTTACAGCCGATTACGATACTAGAATAGAAATAAGAAAGAATTACTATGGACTTGGTAACGGGATTACCCCTGTCTCCAAAGAAGAAAGATGCCATTTGGGTAATCGTTGATCGGTTGACAAAGTCTGCACACTTTATTCTGATACATATGGATTATTCCTTGGATAGATTGACTGAATTATAAGTTTCTGAGATTGTCAGAATGCATGGAGTGATTGTCTCCATTATTTCAAATAGATATCCTCGATTTACGTCTTGATTCTGGAGCAAATTGGAAGAAGCTTTGGGTACTCAGTTACACTTTAGTACTGCATTTCATCCCCAAAAAGATGGTCAATCTGAACGGGTAATATAGATCTTGGAATATATGCTTGGTGTTGTGCACTTGAGTTTGAAGGTAACTGGGAAAGGTATTTGCCTTTGGTTGAATTTGCTTATAATAACAGCTATTAGTTTAGTATTAAAATGGCACCGTATAAAGCCTTGTATGGACGCAAATGCAGAAATCCATTGTATTGGATAGAACTCAGTGAGAAAAAGTTACACGGAGTTGACTTGGTCCAAGAGACCTAGGAAAAAGTGAAGGTAATTCGAGACAGTTTGAAAGTAGCCTCTTCCGTCAAAAGTCCTACGCTAATATGAAATGAAAAGAAATAGAATTTCAAGTCAGTGACAAAGTATTCTTGAAAGTGTCACCTTGGAAGAAAGTTCTCTGGTTTGGACATACAAGAAAACTGAGTCCATGGTTCATTAGACCTTATGAGATTATAGAAAGAATTGGACCGGTTGCATATCGGTTAGCTTTACCACTAGAGCTTGATCGGATTCATAATGTTTTCATGTGTTTTTGCTACAGCGGTATCAATCCGATCCTTCACATCTTATCACTCCGATAGAGGTAGAGATCCAGCCTGATATGACATATGGTGAAGAACCAATCAAAATCTTAGCTCGGGAAACAATTGAGTTAAGAAATAAAAAGGTAGCATTAGTAGAAGTTCTTTTGCAACTACACGGTATTAAAGAGGATACTATGAGGAAGCAATACCCGAATCTCTTTACTGGTGAAATCAGAATAGTGGTTTCGGGACGACAAATCCGACCCAAAAATAAGGTTTATTTTTATTTTATTATAAGGTCCATATTATAATAGACATGCCATGTGAAAATTTTGACACGAAAATTTTATCGATTTAGTGCTTAATTACGAAAAGGACTAAATCGCATAAAATGTGAAAGTTGAATTCTACTAGCTATAAGGATCAAATAGTTATGGAATTCAAAACTTAAGGTCTTTATATGGTAATTAGACCATTGGAGAGTAGTTAGTATATATTTAATGACTCATTCATGGAAAAATTAGAAAAGGCAAGGGACTAAATTGGAAATCGCTAAAATTAAAAGATAATGGTTAAATAAAAAGAAATAATCATCTAATTTCATATCATCTTCCCCAAAATTTCCATGGAAACCCTAGGAGAGAGGAAGAAAACTTACCAAGCTTGAAAAGGTATGAAATCAAGTCTTGTTTTTAATAATTTTATATTTTTGAAACATATTAATTTCAAAACTTATGAAGGTATGAAATTCAGTCATGGATGTTTACGCTGGAAATTAGAAATTTATGGTAGAAAATGAATGATTATTGAAAGATAAACAACTTTTAGAAAGTGATTTTTGATGAAAACATGATTTACGGACTAAAATGAAAAGTTGTAAAATTAGATGAAAAATTCTGAAATTTTATGAATACATCTGCTAGAAAATTGGTAATGGGGCTTTGGTAAGGCTTGGAGTAGGGAGTAATTTGCACAAGTTTCATTTTTCGGGCTTAGGGACAATCGAAATTTATGAAAAAGTTAGGGGCAAAATGGTAATTTTTCTTAGGACGTAAATTGAGTCCATTTAAATATGAAATGTGTGAAATTTATAGTTAAATTATTTTATATAATCTAGACAACACTAAATCGAGATTAGATCGAGGAAAAGAAAAGGTTTCAGATTAGTAGACTTTTACGCGAACAAGTGTCGACGTAAGTTCGTGTAACTTAATCCGGCATGTAAAAATGTATAATTGAATGTTGTGTTGTATTGAATGTGATTTATATTGATGTACATTATTTGACTGCTATAATGAAAATTTTAATACATGCTTGAAAATGGTGAAAAAGGGTTAAGTCCCAATTGAGAGTTAAATTTCGATGATTATATGCACTTTCCCGAAACTAATAAGGTCCTGCATTTGTTGCAGACGGGATTTAGCTCAGACAAGTAATCCCATTAACCTTATTATAGAAAGGATTTAGCCCAAACGGGTAATCCTGATATAATACCTCTTGAACATATGTTATGATTAGGGTTTAGCCTGGACTGGTAATCCTAATCGAGCTCCTCTGAGCTTACGTTATATAAGGGATTTAGCCTGGACTGGTAATCATATTATACGATATGTAGCTCGAGAGTGTGTTTTTTGGTTAAGTACCCTAATAGGTACCCTTGAATAAGAAATTGATGGATTATTGAATCATACACTTCGAGTGTACTACTTGTGCATCCATCAGAATTCAATGATTCAACGGACATGAAACTCTTGACATGGCATGAAAATTTTGAGATGAAATGATAATGAATTGAAGAATATTGCTTGATGAGCTCATCAATTTTATTTGATTGATATGAAGATTATGGTGACTAACATGTTTGATTGAATGTATGTGATTAGGCAATTTAGCCAAATGGATGGAAACTTAACATTGTATACTTAGATTTAATAAAAAAGATTGGTAAGTCTAGTTTCTTTTATATGAACTTACTAAGCATGTAATGCTTACTTTGTTTTATTTTTCCCCTGTTTTATAATTCTTGGAAGCTTGCGAGGGTTGGAGAACACTGGAGCATCGTCACACTATCAACTAGTCATTTTGGGTACAATTAGTAAAAATCATTTTGGTATAATGACATGTGTAGGACAACTTGGCCAATAGTGGCTTGAAATGTTATTTTGTAACCTAGCCATTGGAATGGCTAGTAATGGTTCATTTTGGTATTACTAAGTAGACTATTATGATATATATACATACCCATGTGTTATGTGAAGAATATGTGATCAATGTTGTGTATGCCTAAGTTATATTAAGGTAAGGTTGTGATCATGTATGCTTGTAGTGATATGCCTTGTGAATGATGAAATTTGCTTAAGTTGAATACTTGGGTTGGTTGGTATTGGTTGTCTATTTCAAGTGCAGACCTTGGGTGAAATTTTGGGTGAGAAATGAAGCTAGAAATGGCTGCATTTTGTCCATACAGGTGTGTATCTAGACCATGTGTGACACACGGCCTGGTAACATTGTGGTTAGGCCGTGTGTCCCCTGTACCTTAAATTTTGAGAAACAGAATGCTAAGAATTGGTCACATGGGCAGAGACATGAGCGTGTGTCTCAGCCGGGCGTGAGTCTTGGTCGTGTGAAACCTGTACCTAATTTCAAGTTGAATTAATTAACTACACAGTCTAGCACACAGGCATGTAGCATGGCCGTGTGTGCAAGTCAGAGAGTTACACAGGGTCGAACACAGCTTCCAACAGGGGCGTGTCCCAGGGTCACACGGGCGTGTGAGCCTTGCACTTTTGAAAAATTTTGATATGTTACAAAAAATTCTTAAAGGTTCCGATTAAGTCCCTATTCGATTCTAATGCTCGTATTGGGCCTTGAGGGCCTAATCAAGGGACATTATGGATGATCTCGATAAATTAATAGTGATTTACGTAGTTTAATGGAAAAACGTTTTGAATGTTTTGGTAATGCTCCGAAACCCTGTTCTGGCAATGAACGGGTGAAGAGTGTTACATAGTGAGTCTTTTTCCTGACTCATGCATGTTAGTTTATAATGGTAGATGAAGTGTTGAAATCTTCTTAAATAGAAAGTGAGTTTATGTGTGTGTGAATTATCGTAAAGGTTCTCCATAATTACAAATGAGATATGTGTTGCTGCATGAATAAGATGATGTGTGGTATGTATGCTTGTGAAATCAAGTATGTGAGAATATGAGTCCATCAAAAGTGTGAATGAATCTGGGTAAATGCAATATTTGTTATTTGAGTAACATAATCATTTGTGATGCCTCCGGTAAGGTAGGTACATTGCTAACCGAACTGGCAGATGACGACATGCATATATGTGTAAGACTATGTTATAAAGACCCATGGCATCATATGAAAATGAAAATATTCATGGTATTGCCTCCGATAAGATGTAAATCAGACTAGTAGATCACGACATGAAATATGTACAAGATCATGTTGGAGAAACCCATGGCACCCTCTGAGATAGTCTATCAGGATAGTAAACACATAATGTTCTGTAAAGCCTTTGTGGCATATTTGGTAAAGCCTATGTGGCATATTCTGTAAAGCCTTTGTGGTGTGTTCTATAAAGCCTTTATGATGTATTTTGTGATGTCTTTGTGGAGTATTCTATAACGCCATTGAGGCGATATCTGGATAACTACTTTTATAGTGAAATTAGGGTAAGTTTAGAGATTCTTCACTAGATAACTTTGTGGTAGAGATCTGGATAAGTTTAAAAGCATTTATGTTTGGATAGCCTTGTAGTGAAATTAAATATGACTTAAAGGCATTTCCTAGAAAATCTCTCTATAGTGTTTTTGAAAGGTGAATCTGCCATAGTTGTCTTTCAGTACAGGTAATTTGGTGTATTCGTAATTATAAGTTGTCTAAGAGTTTGTTAGATCTGAATTTGTTTACACTATGTAAGGAAGTAGTCTAAATTATCTAGTATCTGCCAAATATGAGTGTTTCATGTTATATATAAAAAGGTTATCTAAAGTACAAGTTGTCCATCAAAGCAAAGCATTCTCATGATATGTATCATGTGTGACAGCCCAAAATTGACCCTAGTCGGGAAGTGGTTTCGGGACCACTAAACCGAGTCATAAAAATAATTAACCGTCATAATTGATGCTCATTATATGTACATGTGCATGTGTGAAAATTTCGTGTTTGAATTTTGTTAATTGTAAGTGAATTTTATCAAATAGGACTTATGTGAGAAAATTTTGAAATGTGCTAGGCAAATGCAAAGTGGCCTATTAATGCATATTGTGAAAATGATGGGTTTGCATGTCAATTTACCCAAATTAAGGCATAGTGGCCGGCCATGCTATGAGTGGAAACATGTCACAAACATGTTATGTTAGTGAGGTATGTTAGGAAAAATAAAATAAGGAGTATGGGTAATAAAGAAATGGAAACAAAAAAAAATGTGTGGTTGTTTCCCCCCCCCCCATTGCCGTGAGTTAAAGAAAAGAAAAAGAAAAAATTTTTGTTCATCCTTTTTCATCTTCTTTTGGCCGAAAATTCTAAGGAAGGAGGAAGGAGTTCTTGCTTCATGTTTGGTTTGGAAGAGGATTAGGAGGAGGTTTGGCCATACTTGTATCTAGATCAAGGTATGTTTGAGGTTGTGCCATGAGATTCATGCATGTTTTTAGTTGCTAGCTTGAGTTCTAATTAGCCCATGGTTCAAATCTTTGCTATGTCATGGGGATGATATTCGGCCTAGGTGGATTTTGTGTTAATGCCATTGCATGCTAAATATGAAGCTTGTTAATGATGCATGTGATGGTGGATTGATGATTCTTGAATCTTCTTTTTAGCATTTTTGAGTGAGCACATATGTGCATTGGTTGCTAGATTGAGAAGAATCGGCTAGCAAGTTGTGTGCTAAGGCCGAATATAATTTTTGTATATTAATGAGTAATGCATGTGTTAAATTGATGGAAAGTGAGAGGATGCTTTACTAGTGTATATATGTGTGTATTAGCCAAGTTTTGAACTTGAAACAAAATGGTGTTTAGTCAATACAAGTAACCATACTTGTAGAATGTATTAAGTGTTGCAATCGGCCCCAACATAGACATGTATGTTCGGCCACATGAATAAGTACATAAGCTATGTGTATGTTCGGCCATAGGTAGCCTATTGATGGCTTTAGCTTGACTTAGAAAATTCGGCTAAGGGGAAATATTAGCTAGTATGTTGAATTCGATTCGTGATTTCGTACACATGTGACTCTAATGTCTAATGTATATATGGGCTAAGTACCTTGAGCTTCTCTTTTGATGTTCGAATGAATTGTATTAAATTGCTTGATGTGATTAAAAATGCGTATGACCATTGTGTATTTGAGCTAAAAGGGTGGCCATATGACCTATCAAACTCCTTGTCATATTCGGCCATAAGCTAGCAAAATGAGACTTTAATGAGTTAAATTTGTTTGAATTAGCTCAAGAGCTTAGAGGACCCCAATTGGATAAGGGAAAGGAAAAAGTGGTCGAGTAGCCATCGGAATCGTTCGACAACATCCGAGGTAAGTTCTTGAGTAATAGAGCTTAAATTATGATTTGATTAGATCATGTTTTAAGCAAATCAAAATCATGCTCCTTGTGTGTGGCTATTGAGCCGAAATTGCAAGAATGATAAGTGTCTTGTGTTTGAGTTTTGCTAACGAAAACGAAATACGAATGTGCCATGATTTATTGTTAAATGTGCATGGTTATTTGAATGATGTCCGGGCTAAGTCTCGAAGGCTTTGTGCTAAGTGACCATATCCGGACTAAGATCCGAATGCATTTGTGCGAGTTACTAAATCCGGGTTAAGTCCCGAAGGCATTTGTGCGAGTTACTAAATCCGGGTTAAGTCCCGAAGGCATTTGTGCGAGTTACTATAACCGGGCTATGTCCCGAAGGCATTTGAACGAGTAGCTATATCCGGTTAAATTCCGATGGTATGTGATTTGGGAATGAATGATCTTGCTGTAAAAATTTTAGTTAATACGCTTGAACATCCCAACATTGAGGTATGTTTCGTATGTGCTTTGAATTAGTTGAGCCCTTACAAATAAGTATTCGCTCAGTTGATAAATGAGCTACCGGCCTTTGGCTAAGTTGATCTTTGTGTATGAATAAAAGGGTTGGTAATGTGAAGTAAGTATGATATTGAAAAATTGTGCATATGAAATTATCCGTTTAGCTACATGAATGCTATACTTTTGTTGTGCTGGAATCCCTTGCTCAAAACTTACTAAGCATAAATTGCTTACTCCGTCTCCTTGATTCTCTGTTTTATAGATTTTGGTTCTCCAGCTATCGGACTCGGGATTTTGAAGTCGAAGTCGCCCACACTATCAAAGCCCCCCCCTTTTTGGTACAATTTTGGTTGAACTTCGAAATGGCATGTATAGGACTACCCTTTTTGTTGGGGGTCATGGACCCTTTGGACTTGTATAATTTGGATAGCCATGCGAAAATGGCTTATATATGTTTGAGTATAATGTTATAATCATTTGGTATGGATATGGTTATTGAGAGGTGTAGATATGCTTAACAAGGATTGGCCATGGGAATGGTTAATCACTATCATAATTTGTGCTATTTATGCTAAAAGGGTTAGTTGAATCATGGAAACTATGAAATAGGTAAAGTCTACCTTAAAGGCAGATGCTGACAGCATCAGTGATGTAGATTTAGAAAATCACTAAAAATAGTAGGAAGGGAATTAAATAGTGAATAAATTATGTAAACGAACCTTGATGAATCTATTTTCATAGGAAAGTAACGAAACGATCATATAGACAGTATGTTAAGAGATATTCAGGTTCTCGTAAGACAGGGCCAGAACGGTTTCTGGATTCCCTGTTTCGACTTTGGAAATTCATTATAAATTAACCAGAGATAATTAGGAGTCATGCCATATATGTATAGATTCCTATTTGAGTCTAGTTTCTATAGAAAAAACGACATCAGTATTGAACCCCTGTACAGGGAGATATCCAAGTTGTAATGCGCAAAGGTCAGTGTAGTCGATCCCTGTAACATGGGAGACTTTGAATAATAAACTGTACTAATTGGCCCAACTAAAAATTCTAGAAAAAAATATGTAGATGCGCATATGAGTCTAGTTTCAGGGAAAATTTACGGAACTGGATTCCGAGTTTCTGAACTCAAGATATGATTTTTAAAGTGACTAGTATGCAGATTGGCAGTGTCTGGGAAATTTGTTTATAAGTGGTTAAAGTCTGTTAACACCTCGTGTTCAACTCCGGTGACGGTCTCGGGTTCGGGGTGTTACATCATGCTTGTCTAGGATTCTACGGGATGGCTTAGAAGATTTCATCCATCAGAATATGTTATGACGCTAGTTGATTTAAGACATGATATGATTGGTAATTTGATAGTTGTCAATTCGGTCTGAGAATCATCCAAATGTAGGATATGTATGATGCTCATCATAAAAGATTAGTTAGTATAATTATCAGCCAAGAATAGTATTTCTGAGTAACCCTTCCTATGGGAGGTATTCAACATCAAACTGAGTGAGAATTCATTCAAGGTAGGTCCTGTATGGATATTCTTCTGAAAAGTGTATTTGTTTTTCGAAAAGGAATGAGATTTGTATTGAGTGTTAAATTCTAGAATCTACTCAATGAGTGAACTCTATGTAGGGTGGTTAAATATGGAATCTGGCATATATGTATACATCTGATATTAAGAAAGTATTTTCTAAAAACAGAAAGGAAGTCCAAAATCTTCAAGATGAGGAATCAAATAACGAACGCTTAAAGATAATCTAGGTTAAAACTAACTAATTTCGTTTGAACTTATTAGTGTTTGTTTATGTCTCAGGTTCCGCTTTAAGAGTGGGTACACTTGGAGGGACCAAGTCAGGATTGCGCCAGGGTAGCAGTTCGATTTGTGTCATTATGCATGTAGAGGGTACCGTAGGAGAATGGCGCTTAGTACACTACGCTAAGAAAGTTCTGTCTTTAACAAAGCTTTAAGTTGTAATGTCTTATGCTGCTTTTGAAATTATGATGTATTCTTAAATATTTTCTTTATTTAATCTTTTGTTCTGAAGACAATTATAAATAAGTAGTATGTTTTAAAATGTCTATACACTGGTTGTAAAGTTTTTGCTAAGTATTTATGTATTGTAATATTCGATATCCAGATCTGGTGTTCTGAGTTGGGGAGAAGGTGTTACAAATATAAAATTTTATGTTTAAATGTGTACAGAATCAAACGAAGGGAACATTCTTCCCACATTTATTAGCAGTGATATGTAAGTAAGTAAGAGTCCTCAAGGAACCAATGGAAAGATGGATGAGCCCTCTAAAAAAATTAATAGGGGATAGGAAGAATTTAAAACCTTAGGCTAGATGACCCTAGGTTTGACGACCCCGAGGAAGTTATATATGTAATGCCCTCCACCCGACCCAATGAGCCAGATCTGAGTATTGGGTGTTACGCCCTATGAAAGGTGTATCTTAAAATTTTAATTTATGTACAAGTTCTATTTATGAATATGACTAAGCCTCTTGTGGATGTACATTGTATGGGTTACATATACAATTCAAAATAAAATTTTTGTATTCTCGATTTTATCTCTCATATTACTATGTACATATTGGAAAGCTACTTAATGAAATTATGCTTAGACTTAAGCACATCACTTAACTTCCTTTGTATGTATCACAGCCCATCGTGCCACTTCCTTTTTGGCATAGCTATGGAATCGTCCCTCGGTGCATACTCCTTTATAACATGAAATAGGAAATACTTTAGTAAGTTCATAAGAACTTAGTGAGATAATCCTTAAATACTTATTTCATTATATTTGGTGTGATAGATGTTTCACATGTCTTTCATGTGTCCTTTGACTTTTCTTATTCCATCTAGCAGATACTTCACTAAGATTTCCCTTTTAACAAACTTTTCCTTTCATATTCATAAAGCCTTCACTCTATTAGGCTCCAAAATTGAGGTCCAAACTCAAATTACTGTTTCTTTCCTTTGAGCATACTATACTTAGAATCTCTTTACTTTCTAAATCTCTTTTTAAATCTTATATTTCCATAATCCTTATTCATTTCATTTACCTCATTTATAGACTTAAAATCTTATTTGATACTTACTGACCTTTCCAATAACTTCAGGCAAGATCCACTATGCCCATTACTAAACACAGAGTTTGCCCATATCTTTCTTGCTTCAAGATGCCATCTATACTTGCCCATAACACATATCCTAGATTCGCCACCTACTTTGGTGCGCTTTAGCTTCACTATTCTTTTCTTATTATTATGTGGGGTTCACCATTTCATTTACATACGGTGTCTTTTCTTTCAGAGTTTGCCACAGGTTCCCTTCTTTTCTTTCAAAGTCTACAACAAAGGAGTTCTTTTTCACAGATAGCCTTAACGGCTTCCTTAAGCAAAAATTGCCACAAAGGCTTTCCTCTCAGAAACTCTCCACAAAGGTGTCTTTTAGGAGGTTCACCATGAAGGCTTACCTTTCTAGAGTTTTGCCACAAAAGTCGTCCTTTAACAGGTTTGCTACAAAGGCTTACCTTTCCAAAGTTTTATTGAAAAGGTAGTATTTACATCCTGTACTCACTACAAAGGCTTTCCTGTCTAGAGTTATGCCACAAAGGCATTCCTTTGATAGAGATCACCACAAAGGCTTTTCCTTTCCTGGTGATTTAAGCTATAGGGATTTGCCTAGACTCACACTTATTAATGTTTGCCCATCATCATCCTAGGACACACAAAGAACCTCATTAGGTAATAACCTTTCTTAATTTATTATATGATGTCATAACCCACCAATTACAGTCTTACACAATATAGTCTTCTTTCCATATGATGTCATAACCCACCAATTACGGTCTTACACAATATGGTCTTCTTTTAATATAATGCCATAACCCATCAGTTACAGTATTACATGATATGGTTTTCTTTCCATTTGATGCCATAACCCACCAATTACGATCTTACACGATATGGTCTTTTTTCCATATGATGCCATGACCTACCAGTTATATTCTTAGACAATATGGTCCTTAAGTGCCATGGCCATGAACTTGTCCTTTTAGAGATTCGTGTTTTTAGTCCCAATAGACCCCTTGGACAACTCAAGAGATAGACACAGACTTTTCATACTTAGACCTATCTTTCATGAACAATCATGTCTTGACTCACTCATAACAGACACATCAAGGCCTTTTAGACACATTAACACATTCCCATTATTCAAACACAAGCATACTTAAACTTAAAATATTCGTGTTTCATGCTTTGACTACGAGACTTCATGTTATCCATGTAACACCTTTAAGTTGACCCAATCTACCGAATCCAAATCTCGAGTGTTACATCATTCTTACATATGTAACTTAAAATTGTCTTTCTTTCTTTTATTTATCTAAGTAAAAGTCTGTCTTATGGACGTACATTGTAAAGTTATATATACATTTTAGAATAATAAATTTGGGGAATTCTCTATTCTATCTCTTAAACTGCTGTGTACATATTGGTTTGCTACTTATTGACTTGTGCGTAGACTTTAACTTTCCATTTATCTTTCTCTGTATGCATAACTACGTAACGCGCCGCTCCCTTGGCATAGCCCTGGCATCTTCCCTTAACATGAAGTTCTTTATATCCTGTGACAGAAAAGAAATTTTGTAAGCTCATAAGACCTTAGTGAGCCAAAACATTAAGTACATGATTCATGACATCAAAGCATAGTAGAATGCTTCACATGTTCACCATGTGTCCTTGTTTTTTCTCTATTCCTTCTAGCGGGTACTACACTACCACCTTTCCTTGAAAAAATTGTAGTTATTCCTTCTAATTTATAGCATAATGCCTTCCTTTCCATGTTTCCCATAACATATTTACTTTCCTTATTAGCTAAGCCTTAGTCACTTTGTTTGCCTTATTAACTTACAAATCTTATCTAATACTCACTAATCCTATGATTACCTTCGGCTCAGTAGACTACGTCCATTACGTAACTCGAAATTCGCTCAATTCGTCCTTACTTTTAAAGTACCTTCTATACTTCTCTTTAATGCATGTCCTTGCATCACGACATACTCTGGCGCACACTAGCCTTACATTTTAATCCTTATGACTATACAGAGTTCGCCATTCACTTTCATAGAGAGCCTTTCTTTCAACGTTCCTTAGGTACTTAGTTCTTTCTACATGTCCATTCATCATCTCATATACTTACCTTAGGTAACACCCCTAACCTGTATCCGTCGCTGGATTAGAGTTACGAGGCATTACTGGACATATTGGAACATTTCGCGAACACTTCACAACCATAATTTATGTCATAATCAAATATCATCATAAAGTCCCTTTTTAGGTCGGCGAGACCTTAAATAGGCATTAGAAGAAGGTCAGGACTAAACTGAACACATACAAAATTTCTCAGAAACTTAACAAATTTTCAAAGTTACAGAGGTCATGTGCCCGTGTGAACAGGTCGTATGCCTCACACGACATTAGACATGCCCATGTGTCTAGGCCGTGTCAAAATAGGTCATACATACTAACTTATTCACACGGCCACAAGACATGCTCGAGACTTGCTTTAAATTGTTGGATTACACCAGGGGACACATGCTCATGGAACATAACCGTGTGTTGCACACGGCTAAGACACACGCCCATGTCTCTACCCGTGTGAACAAAAAAATAGGCCATTTGGAAAGCCAAAGTGCCACCCATTTGGGTCTTCCCTACAAGTACAAAATCAAGCATCATTTATGCAACATTTTCAGCCAAATTCAACTCTAACATGTATCAATCAATCCGTAATATCATCAACCAATTTCATATTCACTCTTTATACCAAAACATACCAAAATCACATGTCAAATTCATTCACTCATACATGATCAACATCTCAAATTACCATATCAATGTCATTCCAAGACTATAATGTACATACATACCATGCAACATACTTCTCAAAATGAGCTTATACCATGCCCGAATGTACACAAACGTTAAAATCATTAACAAGCCATTTTCGCATGGCTACATATATTCAAATCAAAATGAACCAGAATGAAACTAGCCTATACATGCCACTTAACCAAAACTCAAAGATTTTATTTATCAAAATGACAACCGGATAGTGTGATGAGATCTCCTTCAACTTCCAACTTGAGCAAGTCTCCGAAATTCTATAAACATAGAAAAAAAAACACAGAGTAAGCTTAGAAAGCTTAGTAAGCCATAAGCAAATAAATCATCTCAATGATATTTATGATTCAATTTAATTAGGCCGAATTTATCAAATCTCAACCACTTATATTTATACATCATACTCGTAAATTCATATATCTATATTAAATAACTCCACTTATCTTATTTATCAATGAACATATAACCATGCTTTCAAATTCAAATAACAACCGTTAGTTCAATCATATAAATCAAGCTCGCACATATTCATTATATCATCAACCAAACCATGGTCATTCACTACAAATCATACACAAAGTTATATCAACTTCTTTATAAACACTTCCAAACTCGAACATCATAATTCCTTATTGACATAAACCAAATTCGTATACATGAATCATATAGTCAACTAAGATCAACTTTATTTTACTAATCATATATTACATACAAAGCATACTCCAACTCGACCATTTTAATTCCATTATCTGTTCAAGTTTTCGAACCAAGCAATCATACATTAAAGCCATGTTTCATGTTTCATAGTTCTCATATCCGAAACATAAGACCACAATTTCATATAATGAGCGTATATAACATATCATTCATTTATATACATTCATATCATTCATTGTCATATATTTCACGTACGGTCATATGAAACATACTCACCTTTCATTTCTGAATTTCATAAACAAATCACACGTACTTGAATTGGATACAATTTCACATAGTTATTCATTTCTCGGAATGCTCGTTGAACGGTTTGGAATCAATAAGGATACTCAGATGCTCATAAGCTCGTACGATGCTAACGTCCTAGACGTGGTCTTACATGTAATCAAATATCGATGCCACTGTCCCAAACAGGGTCTTACATGAAACCAAATACGATGCCGATGTCCCAGACATGGTCTTACACGTAAATCTCAATTTGATGCCAACATCCCAGACATGGTGTTACACGTAATCAAATATCGATGCCACTGTCCCAGACAAGGTCGTACATGAAATCACATATCGAAATCCTATGCCATGACATACGTATCCTAACTATTCCTATGGTTTATAGGGGGCTTTTCGGACATCGTCACATAATCAGAACTTTCTCAATTTCACATATTCAATCAATCCATGGTCGGAGCAGATTCTCCAAAGCTCAATTCAATTTAGCATCACATATATTTTTCTTTACAACTCAATTCAACACATATAATGAACATACATTTCAATTTAACAACATTTATTTGCTTACGAACTTACCTCAAACTAACACGAATGGACTGGAATGACTATTCGATAATTTTCGACTTTCCCTGATCCAATTCTAATTTCCTCATTTCTTGATCTAATTCAATACATATTCGACTTATTTAATCATATATTCAATCAAATTCATCCAAAAACACATAAATGGGCTATTTGCACTTTTTCCCCTAACATTTTACATTATTACAATTTAGTCCTTAATTCAAAATAACTCAAATTATTCAAAATTTCAATATGCCCATGTTAGGCCAAATTCACCTTGGATCCCTAACAGCCTATTAATTTCATTTATTTGACATTCTGACCCCTCAATTTACAAATTTCTCAATTTAGTCCTTAATACACATTTTTATCAAAAATCACTTAATTAAAAATGAAAATCAAGCATCAAAGATTTATTCTTCATCATCAAAAAACAAATTCATCACATTATCAATAATGAAAAATCTCAAATTCATAATCAATTTCAAAAATTAAAGCACGATTCAGCTAGTACATGAAGCAACGATCTCAAAAATGTAAAAATTATCAAAAATCAAACAAAAACAAACCTTTAATTTAGCTTCCAAAGGTGCCGAACTAGAAACAACCTCCATGGCTTTCTTTTTCTCCACATTCGGCCATTAAATATGAAAATGCATGTGATTTTTTTTATGTTTTGTTTTATTTATTTCATAAAATATATCACTTACCTTTTTAACCTTTGTAAATTAATATGAAAACCTTATAATATAATCCCATAATTGCCCATCCCATGGTTTAATGGCCAAATTTCACTTTAAGGACCCCACATTATAAAAGCCATAGCAATGTGACACTTAAGAATTAGCTAGCCGCTTTTACAAATTATGCGATTAAGTCCATTTATAAAATTAAGCACCCAATCGGTAAAATTAATTCATGAAAATTTCACATATGTATTCTAACATGTTGTAAACACATAAAATATAATTAAAATATTTTTCTGACTCAGATTCGTGGTCCGGAGACCATTGTTCCGAGTAGGGTCTAAACTGAGCTGTAACATCTTAACTTCAAAGTATTGCCACCAAGACATTCCTTTAGCATTCAATACTTATCACAAACACTTTCCCTTCAAAGTATTGCCACAAAGGCATTCCTTTAACATTCAGTACTTGCCATATAGACTTTGCCTTTAGATTATTGAAACAAGGCTTCCATTAACAGAGATAGCCACAAAGGCTTCCTTTTAACAAAGATCGCAAAAGGCTTCCATTAATAGAGATAGCCACAAAGGCTTCCTTTTAACAGAGCTCACCACAAAGGCTTCCATTAACATTGATAGCTAAAAAGGATTCCTTAGATTACGCCACAAAGGCGTCTCTTTACAGATTACCAAAAATGTATTCCTTATTAGAGATTTGTCACAAAAGCATTCCTTTAACAAAATAACCACAAAAACTCACTTTTATAGAAAATGGTGTTTTTGAAGATAGGTATTCGCCTAAACTCACCATTGTGATGTTTGCCCCTCACCATTTGATACTCACCCGATAGTCTTTTACATATTCCATATGATGTCATGGCCCAACCATGGTCTTACACTATATGGTATTCAAAGTGCCATAGCCATGGACTTGTCCTTATCAGAGATTCATGTTTTTAGTCCTGACGGACCTCTTTAGCCTATGTTTTGTGTTTTTAGCCCCGATGGACCCCTTTAGATGACTTCGAAGATAGCAACATTCTCATCATGCAAACTCATACATGATAGACTTATTCCTTTCAGAATTTTTCATGATAGATGCATTCATGCTTACAGATGCAATGCATTTCATATCAGACTCATTCAAATCGTGACTAGCTTATGACACACATGTTCATTCTTTCTGTAACACCCCAAACTTGGCCTAGAAGTTAGGCCCGAATCTAGCGTGTCACATTGAAGTGTTTTTCAAAAACCATGTTCTCATTGAAAACCCTTCTTACTACTCGAAACCTCTGGCCATTTTAAAACTTGTGAAACGTTAATTCCCTTAAAACCTTACTTGCTGCAGAAGCTTACTTTTAAATAGTTGCAGAAACGAGATATTTTGAAAACCAGTTGTTGTTTTGGAAAAATCGTGCCCTACTTCTAACAAATATTAAGCATACTAAATAAATTTCCCAAATAAAAGGTTAAAAAAAATAAAGAGACCGTAATACAACCCAAATTAAAAACCAAAGTTCTTAACTAAATAAACGAAATAAAAAAACATGTGCAGTTGTGTAGTCGTCTCCGAGGCCCATTGCAACACTGATCCACCTAGCGCTGGGGATTACCTGCTCAGTTAATAAACGGGGTGAATTTAAGAAAACTCAGTGTGCAGGTAATCCCCAGCGTTAGGTGGATCGGTGTCGCAGAGGGACTCGGAGATGACCACACAACTGCACATGTTTTTTTATTTCGTTTATTTAGTTAAGCACTTCGGTTTTTGATTTGGGTTGTATTAAGGCCTCTTTATTTTCTTAACCTTTTATTTGTTAAATTTATTTAGTATGCTTAATATCTGTTAGAAGTAGGGCACGGATTTTCCAAAACAACAACTAGTTTTCAAAATATCTCGTTTTCGCAATTGTTTAAATGTAAGCTTCTGCAGCAAGTAAGCTTTTAAGGGAATTAACGTTTCACAAGTTTTAAAATGGCCAGAGGTTTCGAGTAGTAAGAAGGGTTTTCAATGAGAACATGGATTTAAAAAAACACTTTAATGTGACACGCCAGATTCGGGCCTAACTTCTAGGCTGGGTTTGGGGTGTTACATTTAGTGGTATCAAAGCCAAGTTAAACTCGACTATGGAATGGGTTTTAAAATTTGATTTTTGAAAGAATTGTTTCAAAAAGGTTTGAAAAGATTTAGTATTTGAAATGTTTTTCTGAATATTTTCCTGAAAGTGTGGTTACCTAGTCTTCGGCACCGAATTCGTAAGTTTTCTATTAGACTGTACTTAAAGTTAGATTTTGTATTTATTCAATGTATGTTCTGGAAATCCGTTTTTTTTAGTTAGCAATGATACTTGATGGATTTCGAAGGCAAGCAAGGTCGCGAGGAGTTGTTTGTCTCCCTGGAACATGAGATGGTTTAGGAAACTGTAGTCAAGGTAAGTCCGCTAACTTCGGGTAACAATAACCTAGAGCTTGGTACGGAGGCACTGATTCAGTTGGTAAGGGAAGTGCTGGAAGAAGTGTTCGAGGCAAGAGTTAAGCGTATGGTGAAACACTTTAGGCTAGGCACTTGGAGTGCAACAGGAAGAGGGATCACAATTCCTTTTAAGTTAGGTGTGTTTTGTTTGGATGTGATGTTTGAATGTAGAAATTGTAGGCATGTGTGGTAAATATCTGTTTGCTTCTGTGGTTAGATGTTTTGGTTGGGTGTAAGAGGTTTTGAGATTAAGTTAAAAGTGTATTCGTGTAGTTTTGGAACCAGAGTGTGAAGCGAGAGCGTAGTGGTGTAGATTGAGCTAAGCGCTTGTTCAGATAGTTAGAAATTTCAAGGACAAAATTTCTTTAGGGGGTAGAATTGTAACGCCCCGAATTTGGGCCTAGAAGTATTGGGCCTTTTGTATGGGTTCATAAGGAGGTTGTATATAAGCATTTAATTGTATAAGGAAATGACACAATTAAATGTCTGCTTTAGTGGTTAATGGCCCTGAGAAGTGTTGGAGAAATCTTGGGTTCAAACCTGGGCTTTAGCAAAAATTTTGGTAATAAATGAATAAAACTCTGGGTGCTTGGATGAAGGCCTTTTAAATTATTGTGGTAAATAAATGACACAAGGAAGCTTGTGGTCTAGTGGTTGTGGCGTCATTAAGGTTGCAAGGGAGCCTGGGTTCAAGTCTTGGCTCTTGTAATTTATTTTAGTTTTTCTTTTAAAGGAACCTGGACTTTGGCCTATAGACCTTATATTTAATTGAGGATAAAATATGACATAGAAAGAGCCTGTGGTGGAGTGGCAAGGTGGCATGTTGTGTAACTGTGAGGTCTAAGGTTCAAGTCTTGGGATGCGCAATAGAGTATTTATTTTGCTATTTGAGCTGTGTAGGACGTGGAGTTGGACTGGAACTTTGTGGTTGAGGTGGTCATAAGAAAATAAGGAATTTTCCTAATGGTTGAAAGTATTCCCACATCGGGAAGCTAACATGGGAATTGGTGAGAAGCTGGCTTTAAATAGAGCGAACCAGATGAGTTGGTGAAAAAGAAAAAGGTGATTAAGACCCAATGCAGGATGTGCCAAGGTTAGTGATCGTGGACTTCGGCCCGTTCTTATAAACAGGTGTGTATTCATGCCCTTCTTTGCTAGAAATCGACAAAAGCTGAAAGCTGCCATGAGCGTTCTCGTGTGCTGGGGCTGTTCTAGACCTCGATGGGCCTAATGGGCCCAATGTTCCCGTGGGCCCACTTGTGTAAATCTAACTGTTAGGTGGGAAGTAGTTGGGCCTGATGGGCCATGTGAACGAGGGCCTAAAGGGGTCGAATGAATAAGTGTGGATCTGTTAGTGTTTAGTAAAGGGGTTGTAGACCTAATTTTTACTAACTATTCAAGCAGACATAAAACTTAAATAATTAATTAATCGCGATAGTGGACGAGTCATAAGGTTAAGGTGTGGCAATGGGTATATGCATGTCTAGGATTGGATCTAGGGAGAGCTTGGTACTTAAGCGGTCTTAGTGACTCACCTCCTCTTCTCTGGAATCCTACCTGGTGCATAGTATCTGTTCACTTTAGCCAACGAAGACTTGTTAACGGGCTCAGGTAAGTAATAAACCCATAATAAAGTGAAATTACTAAAATACCCTCGATTTGTAAAATTATCGAAATACCCTCGATTTATGAAATTACCGAAACACCCTCGATTTGTAAAATTATCGAAACAACCCCGATTTATAAAATTACCAAAATACCCTTGATTGTGAAATTATTGAAATACCCCTAATTTGTAAAATTATCGAAATACCCTCGATTATGAAATTACTAAAATACCCTCAATTTGTAAAATTATCGAAATACCCCCAATTTATGAAATTACTGAAACACCTTCAATTTGTAAAATTACCGAAACATCCTTGATTTGTAAAATTACTGAAATACCCTTGATTTGTAAAATTATCGAAATATCCTCTATTTGTAAAATTACTAAAATACCTTTGATTTGTAAAATTACTGAAACACCCCCAATTTGTAAAATTATCGAAATACCCTTGTAGTGTAAAATGACCAACATACCCCTATAGGGTAAAATGACTGTTTTGCCCTTGAGGGTAAATGACCGACTTAAACTTCTAATTTGACTGATTTGATTATGAATGTATGACTGCGTTTTAATTGACTTGACTGTGGTTGTATGATTGATATGCTTTTAATATATATTTAAAAGACTGTTACTGAGTATGGCCATTCTGCATACACATGTGATAATTGAGCATGACATACATGACATATTGCATGGGTTGGGAATTATGGAACGGAGGAAGTATATGAGGATCGCATGGTTGCTTGACGACCGTGGATCCACCGATGGCTATTAACCCTAATATTTGATTAGCAGCTTGCTGCAATGAAGGTAGTACTGCAACCGGGCTACCATTGATGTGTATCGAATGGGTGGGTCGATATTTATATCCCCACATGATGTGCACCAGGGAACGGAGTTGGTGTGTAGCGATTGGATAATTGGGGTGGGTTGCACAGCGTTGCATGTATGATATTATTGTGATATTATTGCGATGTGGGCTTCGGCCCAACTGAGGCTAAGATGGGCTAGGCCCAATTGATTCTATTATGGGCTGTGACCCGAATGATATTGTAACGGACTTTAGCCCACGTATACTCTGATACCACTAAATGTAACACCCCAAACCTGGCCCGGACGTTATAGCCAAATCCAGCGTGTCACATTAAAGTGTTTTATCGAAAACCTTATTTTCATTGAAAACCCTTCTTTAAAATGAAAACCTTAATTACTTTGTAAAATCTCTTTTCAGTTGCAGAAGCTTTATTTAAAACAGATGATCTATGAAAACATGTCATTTAAAAATTGAATTGCGAAAACGCAGTATTGAAAAATAGTTATGGTTTAGGAACCTAATTTGAAATAATAACTAGAGGAAAGGCGTTATTACATTTCAAACTGAAATAACTTTTAATACTAGAAATTATAGGCTTAAGAAAACAAGTCCAAGTCGTCTTGCTAGCTGGCCACCTCGGAGTCCCTCCAACTGTCGAACCACCTACTGAAAATCACCTGAGAAAAATAAAAGAGGGGGTGAGTTTACGAAAATTTAGTGTGTACAACCCTCCTCAATCGTAAAGCATGCATCACATCAATTTGGGCTTAAGCCCATTCAATAACGGTGGCACTTGGGCCTTAGCCCATGGTAGCCTCAATTGGGCCTGAGTCCATGTCTCAATTAGAATCAGTTTACGCAATGCACAAATACCAATCCAACCCTGCACTCTGCATCCCGTCTAGCCCTACACTCCTGTAGGGATTTAATTGACTCACCCATCCCTACACTTTTGATGTAGCCTAGTTGCGGAACTACCTAACGTTGCAGCAAATCGGCTAATCATATATTGCGCTTAAAAAGCCATCGGTGGATCCACGGTCGTCAAGCAACCATGCGATCCTCGTATACTTCCTCCGTTCCATAATTCCCAACCCATATGCAACCTAAATAGAATATCATATGAATGCAGTAGGTATACATGTAACATCCATAAATCTTACATTCCACATATAGGGGTATTTTAGTCATTTCCGCCCTTAGGGCATTTTCAGTAATTTCTCTTTATTATGGGTTTATTACTTACCTTGGCCCGTTAAAATGTCCTCGTTGGCTAAAGTGAACAGATACTATGCACCAGGTAGGATTCCAGAGAAGAGGAGGTGAGTCATCAAGACCGCTTAAATGCCAAGCTCTCCGTAGATTCAATCCTAGACATGCATATACCCATTGCCACACCCCAACCTTATGACTCATCCACGGTCACAATTAATTAATTAATTAATTAAGTTTTATATCTGTTTAAGTAGTTATCATATACAATTCTACATACATGCATATGACCCACTAGGCCCAATCACATTTATATGGCCCACTAGGCCTAATCACATTCATATAGCCCATCAGGCCCAACTGCTTCCCACCTAATAGTTAGATTTACACAAGTGGGCCCATAGGCACATCGGGCCCATTCGATCCATCGAGGCCTAAAATAGCCCCAGCACATGATAACCCTCGTGGCGGCTTTTAGCTTTTGTCGATTTCTAACAAAGAAGGGCATGAATACACACTTGTTTATGAGAATGGGCCGAAGTCCACGATCACCAACCTTGGCACATCCTGCATTGGGTCTTAATCACCTTTTTCTTTTTCACCAACTCATCTGGTTCGCTCTATTTAAAGCCAGCTTCTCACCAATTCCCATGTTAGCTTCCTGATGTGAAATTACTTTTAACCATTAGGAAAATTCCTTATTTTCTTATGACCACCTCAACCACAGAGTTCCAGTCCAACTCCACCTCCTACATAGCTCAAACAGCAAAATAAATACTCTATTGCGCATCCCAAGACTTGAACCTTAGACCTCACAGTTACACAACACGCCACCTTGCCACTCCACCACAGGCTTTTGCTATGTCATATTTTATCCTCAATTAAATATAAGGTCTATAGGCCAAAGTCCAAGTTCCTTTTGAAAGAAAAACCAAAATATATTGCAAGAGCCAAGACTTGAATCCAGGCTCCCTTGCAACCTTAATGACGCCACAACCACTAGACCACAAGCTTCCTTGTGTCATTTATTTACCACAATAATTTAAAAGGCCTTCATCCAAGCACCCAGGATTTTATTCACTTATTACCAAAATTTTTGCTAAAGCCCAGGTTTGAAGCCAAGATTTGTCCAACACTTCTCAATGCCATTAACCACTAAAGCAGACATTTAATTGTGTCATTTCCTTGTACAATTAAATACTTATATACAACCTCCTTACGGACCCTACTAAAGGCCCAATACTTTTAGACCCAAATTTGGGGCGTTACACTTTCAAACATATATGCATGCATATCGTTCCTTTCTTTCTTCAGAATCATAGAGTCATGCTTTACTAGTTCTTATTTCATGCTTTAGTAACTTAGCATAGAAATATCTAAACAAAAAAAAAATACCTGTAAGATTCAATCTTAGAGACTCACCTTATAACCTCAAAGGAAACTTAAAATTCAAATCTAGTCATTTCTTCTTCAAATCAACTGCTTGAGCTCTAGATCCTTTAATCAGCCAGGTGCTACAGCTTCCTCACTTCAGCAAACAGAGACATTGTTAGAATTTATTTGGGTAACCTTTATCATCACTTTAAATCCCAAACATGACACTAAGCCTTATTTTTTCAAGTATACTTACAGATATGTATTCCCTTAACAAGCAGAACCTCAGAACGTACCTTAATGGTAGGAAAATCACTAGCAGAAATTAGGGTCTCAGATTCATCTGTTGGGAGGTAGCTTACTTAGTACAAAACTAGAGTTCCAGACTTGTCTTTTTAGGAGGCATCCCCCATATACTTAGGTCCCTCCATCCTTAAGAAGTGAGACAACCCTCCTTAACTTAACCTAAGTGTCCTTTTAAATTAATCGAAGTCTTCATGGAAACTTAGTGAACGTTACATCAAGACAAAGTTGTTTATCAAAATCTACCACGTCTAAGAAACTTTCTTGATACTCCTTTAGCCTTGGACTCTTCTGGTTCACATTTGGTTAGTTCCTAACTAGCTTTCTATACAAATCAACTGGTACGGGACCTCATTGGTAACCAGAGGTATTATGCCTTCTGGAATGGCCTCATACTTCATAACCATCCTTTTCGTTTCACTTATCATTCTAATTTGACTAGGAATCCTTGTTTACTTATTTCTATATCAGAGTTTTTAAATTCTATATGCCAAAAAATGCATTTAGGCGACTACTACTACTTAGTCAAATATTCATTCCTATAATTCCTTAATCGTTCCTATTATAGAGGGTCGTATAAATGGAACATTCTTAGTTCACCTATTCTATATGCAAATATGGGCATTTTTGGGCAAACTCTTCTTTTCCTGCCATTTTTCTATATAACTATACGCCTAATTTAGAGACTTATATACTCTAACCATTATTCTTTGAATCGTCATACTTAACTTAGCTATAAGTTTCGTTCCTTCAGAATACGCCAGACTAAGGCATCTCAAATATGCTCGGAAAGCAACTTATACTTAATCCAATACTAACGTTAGACACTTAAAACTATCCCTTAAGCTTTATTCTTATGGATTATATTTCAAACTTTCAAGACTTTGCCCAACGACGTACTCGTGAACTTCTGTTTCTTAAATGAATCCATCACTTTACTTATTCATTCCAAAATTCTTACTTCTAAAACAACACCTGAATACTAGGACTTTGTCAAGTGGGATGTTACAATCCATACATGCAAGTTCATAGATCTTATGTTCCTCATCAGATTCATCACATCATACTTTACTAGTTTCAATCTCATGCTTTGGCTATTTAACATAAATGTTTCTAGATAAGAATAATACACATGAAAGAGTCAATCTAGGGACTCACTTGGTAGACACATCATAAATTGACACTATTCAAGGCTCAACACTCGATTAATATAGACATCCAAACTGTTTCACGTCTCATCGCATATTTCCAGACATACCCATACAACCCTACTTTAAGTCCAGGATCCAATATCAAAAACACATATCATACTCAACAAACATTCATACAGTCATAAATTTAATTCATCATCACAAAAACCCATGCACTTGGGCTCGTCTAACCTATCATCAAATTACAAGTCTAAGTTATACCACTTTTTGACCAAACCTTAATTGCATACTCATCATTTTACTTTTCATTCATGAATTTCTGCACATAATAACTTTATTCTTACACAATTCCCTTATGTTTTACGTGTCTAATCAATACCCCAGCTTTTTTTTCACTAATTAATCATCTATACCCATAGTTCACATTTCATAGTATACATTCCAAACAAACACATACATAGTCATGATTAAATGTCACAACATTTGCAACATCCCGATTTTGGGCCTAGTTAAAATAGTGGTTTTGAGACCACAAATCTGAAGTAAAAATATTTGTTTTATCATTATTTTGAGGTCTATGGCATGATTTCATGATTATGTGAAAGTTTCATGAAGAAATTTTGTGAATAAATGTCTAATTTGAATTTTAGGACTAAATTACAAAAGTTGCAAAATTAGAGATTCTAGAAGCTTTAAGTATGAAATGGCTTTATATTATTAATTAGAGGTCCTTAAATAGAAATTTGCCCAATTTATATTTTTATGGACAAAAACGGGCATGCATGGATAAAATTTTAAAGAAAGGCCTTAAGGGCATTTATGTCATTTGGTAAATAAAAGAATTAAAAGGGAAAATGAAATGAAAATCTTGTCCATCTTCTTCAAAGGTGTGCCAAAATTTCTAAGGACCATAGCTAGGGTTTTTCTTCAACTTTTCAAGCTTGAAAATCAAGAAAAACGGAGTCCGAGCCTAGACCAAGGAAAGAGCAAGATCTTGGTCTAAATCAAATTAATTGTCCATATTTTGTACTGAGGTAAGTTCATGTGTAAATAATTCAACATTATGTTATTATGTATTTAAATTCTTTAATATTTCATGAATTTTATGATTATCTTTGTAGATTAATTAATGATGATTCGATGATGATTCGACGAAGAATTGGTACCATGATATCCCGGTTGAACCTTAGGAATAGTTGGGATACAAATGTCTTAACATTAGGGATATGTGTGATCTCATGTAAGACCATTTCTGGGAAATGGCATTGGCATATAAATGTGATCCCATGTAAGACCATGCCTGGGACATGGCATTGGCATCAATATGAGACATCGTGTAAGACCATAGCTAGGCTATTGATTTCGATATGCATGATCCCATATAAGACCATGTCTGGGACATAGCATTGGCATCGATATGTGATATCATGTAAGACCATATCTGGGATATGGCATGGGCATCCTACTATGTGAATGTGATTTCCCGGGTATCCTTTAGTATTCCAAGTAGTTCAACGGGAAATTCCAAGATTAAGTCAATGAGATGACAAGGTATTATCATGTTGAAAGGGTACAGGTATGTACACTAAGCTCACAAACATTGAAATTATAAAATGATGAGATCTCGATAAGAAGTGGATGAATGAATTATGATAATGGGTTTTATTATACATTATGTAAATGACATGTTCTAAAATGTACTTATGATACTTGATGACATTGTGATAAGTTACGTTATGTTTATGTCGATAATAATGCTTGGTTAATGTTGTTAATTATTTACATGCAACTTACTAAGCGTTATGCTTACTCCCCTTTCTTTTCCATTTTTCTTGTAGTATCACCAAGCTAGCTCGAGGATCGAAGGACGCCGGAGCTCGATTGACACTATCAAACTAATCTTTTAGGTATAGTGAATTTAAGTATTTTTAGTATGGCATGTATAAGGACTTGGTCCTTTTGTTAAATGTCATATTGATTTATCCAAATGTGTTGGCTTATGATGATATTTGATCATTTTGTATAAGGCCATCTGATGTGGCTCATAATGAATATTGGGTTGTAAACCAATTCATTTATGCATGTATATGCTAATGCCATTATGATATGGCTCGTGGTTATTGATGATTTAATGATGATAGTAGTTTGGTGTGTGAATAAGTTAATATGATAATGCGTGCATGCAATCTAGGGGATATTGTTTATTTGTATATGTGTGAGTTGGTAAGATTGGTTTTTCATGATATGGATTCTTAATCAAGTGCAACGTGATGAGAAGTTATCATGCATAAGCTATGTTCATGAAGTTTTAAGTACATGAAATTTTTGTCATGTAGAAGTGCCATTGAAGTCATGTTTGTGTATGTACAATTAAGGGTGGCAATGGGCTAGGAAAATAGCCTCAATAATTGTTCACACGGGCATATGTCTAGGCCGTGTGTGACGCACGGTCTGCCCCATGGGCATGTGGTCTGGCCGTGTGTCCCCTGCACCCTAATTAATGAAAAACAGAATGCTCAGTAGTAAACACATGGGCAAAGACACGACCGTGTGTCTCAGCCGTATGGAGTACACGGCCTTGGGACATGGGTGTATGCCCTGGTCGTGTGAAGCCTGCAGTTAATTTTGAGAATTTAATTCGCTACAGGCCTAAGCATACGGGCGTGTACTCTGGTCGTGTGAC
Source organism: Gossypium hirsutum (assembly GCF_007990345.1). Lineage (NCBI taxonomy): Eukaryota > Viridiplantae > Streptophyta > Magnoliopsida > Malvales > Malvaceae > Gossypium > Gossypium hirsutum. The sequence continues at coordinate 88,783,197 of NC_053431.1, forward strand.
CTCATTTTGCTAATGACGTCATAAACAAAGAGTCATACGGGCTAAGGACATGGGCGTGTCCCACACAGGCGTGTGTGATCACACGGCCTACTCGCACGGGCATGTGACTCTCCGAAACATAAAAATTTTCTAAGTGTGGTAAAAGTTCTGAAAGTTCTCAGTTTAGTCTCGGATCACATCCGATGTATGTTTTGGCCTCATAGGCCCATAATAGGGACTATATGAATGTAAATGAAAAGTTTAAATTTTGACTGAAATTCATGTCTCATTTTTGTATGAATGCATGTGTTTAAGTTCAGTAATGCCTCGTACCCTATTTCGGCATCGAATACAGGTAAGGGGTGTTAGAACATTCATGCAAAATGCATCACATACTAGACTAATCATATTCTTTATCAGATGTTCTTACTATCCTTAACAATCATTCATGCACTCACTCATTATTTTCGGAACACATATTATAAATAACTTATCCTAAAGATTCACAGGAACCTATATAAGGAAAACTCACATTCAGCCAGACTACTTATTCCTTCACTTAATCTTAACTCAATACTCATTTAGTCGCAAATTTAGAATCACCAAGCTTCATACCTAACACAAATACCATCAATTTTGGATTGATATATTTTAGTCTGAACAAAATATATACAAGCGTCAGTGAAGAAACTCACTCGATCCTCACCTAAAGTAGCTGGCACACCAAATCCAACCATGTAACACCCTCGACCAAATTCGATCTACCGGATCCAAATCTCGAGTGTTACATCCTTCTTACATATGTAACTTGAAATTTTATTTTATTCATTGTTGTAAATGTCTCTATTAGTGTAACAGAATTTCTTATTGGTGTATATTTACATTTCACCTATGTACAGACTACTATGTATGGCTAATACAGAGTTTCTTATAAAAATACAATGTGTGGTTATTATTTCGACTAAATAAAACTTCATACACTCCTACTTTATCTCTTAGTCTACTAGATATACTTTTAGGTACTACTTAATGAACTTCAACACAAACTTTGACATGCCATTTAATTCCTCTGTATGCATAATAGCCCAGTGTACTGATTACTTCGCAGAGCCCCAGCATTGTCTCTCGGTGCATATTCCGTTATAGACGTAAAAATAGAAACAACTTTTGTAAGGTCATAAGAACTTAGTGAGCTAAACCTTAGAATACCTTTTTCATTCATTCTATGTTGAATATGTTATTTTGCACATCCATGGGATATTTCTTGACCTTTTGTCCTTCTCTAGCGGGTACAATACCGATACTACCATCTTTCTTTCTCTAGAACCATTTTCCCTTCTCTTGAGCATACTATACTTAACATTTCTTTACTTTCTATATCCTTTCTTAAACCATATCTTTACATAATCCTTAACCTCTTCATTCACCTTATTATCAGACTTAATATCTTATTCCATACTTACTAGTTTTATTATTTTCTTCAAGAGGGCTAGACAACGCCCAATACTTAACTCAGAATTCGTCCAGATTTTCCTTACTCAATGATCTCTCTATATATTCTTTACACATAACTTTGCTTCACCATGAACTCTAGCGTACACTAGCATTTCTATTCATTCCTTTGATAAACCGTAATTTATACATATTTTTACCTCATGCTTAGCATATTTTTGGATGAATTATCCTTAGATTTGCTGAATTCAATGCTCCTAATCCTTTAATTTCATGTTTTATACATAAGTGAGCATAGGAGAGTAAAAAGAGCAAGAAACAGGCCGAAAATGGAGAAAATGGACCAACATGTGAAATCAACACGGCCTAGACTTCTGTACACGGACAGACCACACACTCGTGTCTATTTAACAGACTCGAACAAGGTTTGAAGCAATCGTACACTGGCGTGTCCCTGTCGAGCCCAAGTCTAGTCCTATTCAAAAAAGGCCACTCTTGAGGGTCTAGAAGCATTCTAAAGCCTATATAGACACCACAGGAGGTACCAAAAATGGACACACAGAGTAGGAGGCAAGAAATTACTCGAAGAAAGCTGATTGATCCATCTCAGAAGCCGAATTCACCTTCAAGACTGAAGATCTCCCTTCAATTCCCTTCAAGAGTTCTTGGGTTTTCTTTATGTCTTGTTATCATTATTCTTTTGAGATGTTTTCTTTCATAAATATGAACTAACCCCCTAAATACCTAAGGGGCATGAAACCTAAGACGGATCTTGTTATTATTATTTGAATTGTATGATAAATATTTGACTTGTTCTTAATTATGAGTTCTTAATTCTTGCTTTAATATTCCAGGATACTGATTCAAGTATTAATGTGCTTATTCAGAGGAGCAAAAGTCCTTGTCTAAGAGTAGATCTAACATAATTAAGTGGAGTTGATTGCACGCTTAGAGATAAGGTGACAAGATTTTGCCGGATTAAGGTGAAACCTAATAAGGGAATCCATAGATCGAGTTAATGCAACACTAGGTAGTTAATTAGAAAGGGATTTCAATTAATCAACCTAGGGTTAGACATTGTTAGTCTCGAGAGAGATAATAGTATAAATTAGGGATTTCTATGAATCAAGTCAAGTGAATAAATCATCTGATTCAGAGCTGATAACAAGCGAAGTCTAGGTGGATTTTTCTCTTAGGTATTGTCCAAATGATTCAGTTTTCCCAAAAGTTATTTCCCCAATTTACTTTCTGTGCATTCTTAGTTTAGTAATTATTTTAGATAAAACAAACCTCTTTATTTTTAGGCTAGATAATAAAAAGAAAGTTAATACTAGTACTTTTAGTTTCGTTGGGTTCAACATCTTGGTCTTGCCATAAGCTATACTACTGTCCGATAAAGTGCGCTTGCCTTTGTTGTGATAATAGTTAGTTTTCAAGAACGGACATTCATAAACTATAAAACTTATCATGATTCACATCACGATCATCCTTCTAACTATACGGGGTTTTCCATTCATTCAATGTCTGCCCAAAGGCATTGTCTTCAGATGATCATCACGAGATTTGTTCTTTAAATTTCACCATGAAGGCATTCCTTTCCAAAGATAGCCACAGAGGCTTTCCTTTTCCTTGCCACGAAGGTGTCTTTTTAACAGAGTTTTTCACAAGACATTCATTTAACTGAGATAGCCACAAACACATCCTTTTAACATAGATTGCCACAATGGCTTCCTATAACAGAGATTAGCCACAAAGACTTCCTTTAACATAGATTATTCTCAAAAAAGGCTTCCATTTAACAGAGATTAGCCACAAAGGCTTCCATTGCAGACTCATACTTGATAGACTCATCCACAAAAGACTTGTTCATATCCTCAATACACATGTTAACAAACTTTACTCATTTATATACCTTAACCATTGTCCATAGAGATCATACTCATATGAATTATCCATGTAAGTTAATCGGACATACTTTTTTCTTAGGATCATCACATGATACATTCTTAGCTCATTTTTACAGAAGATACTTATCATGCATATACATTTGTAAGATTTGACTTGAGGACTCACCTTATAACCTGAAAGGCGGCTTAAACTTTAGATCTAGCCCTTTCTTCTTGAAATAAATCACTTAAGCTCCAGATCCTTCACTCAGCTAGATGCTACGACTTCCTAACGTCCTGCGGATGTACTAACGTCCAGAGTGTGAATACTACAATAAAAGATATGTATATGAGGCGACATCCACAAGTATACGAGTCTAGTTGTAATATAGTTACAACGGAGTAGGTGAGTACTCCAACGATCGTACCCAAGAGAGGCTAGTGCTAGATCGATTTTAACTTAAACACTAAAATATCTAATTAGTACTTTAAATCAATTATAGTCTGAAAACATAATAAAAGGAGTTTTTAAGAGAGAATAAAATATAATAAAGAAAGAAATAGAAATCAAAAGATTGAAAAGTAGAATTAATCAAATTTTATTATAGGTGTGATAAACCGTAATTTATACATATTTTTACCCCATGTTTAACGTAATTTATGGATGATTTCCATTAAATTAGTGAATTCGATGCTCCTAATGCTTTAACTTCATGTTTTATACTTAGGAGAGCATAGCAGAGCGAAAGAAATGAGAAACGAGCCAAAAAAGGAGAAAATGGGCCAAAGTACAAAATCAACATGGCTTGGATCTCCTCACATGGGCAGACCACACGGCCATGTCAATTTGACAGGCTCGAGCACGGTCTGAAGTAATCGCACACGGGTGTGTCCCTACCGAGCCCAAGTTGAGTCCAATTCAGAAAAGGCTAATTTTGAGGGCTCTTAGGCATTCCAAAGCTTATAAATGCACCCTAGAAGAGGAAGAAAACGAACACACAAGGAGGAAGGAAGGAATTACTCGAAGGAAGCTGATTGATCCATCTTAGAAGCCAGATTCATCATTAAGACTAAAGATCTCCCCTCAATTTCCCTTTAGGAGTTTTGGGTTTTCTTTATGTTTTGTATTCTTTATTATTCTAAGATGTTTTCCTTTTTTAGTTATGAACTAAAAACCCTAAATACCTAGGGGGAATGAAACCTAAGACGAATCTTGTTATTATTTTCTGAATTGTATGATAAATATTTAACTTGTTCTTAATTATGTGTTCTTAATTCTTGTTTTGATATCCCAGGATACTGATTCAAGATAAGCTCTTATTCAGAGGAGGAATAGACCCTGTCTAAGAGTACATTTGTCATAATTAAGCGGCATTGTTTGCTCGCCTAGACATAGGGTGACAAAATTTTACCGGATCAGGGTGAAACCTAATAAGGGGATCCATAGATCGAGTTAATGCAACCTTAGGGTGTTAATTAGAGAAAAGTCTCAATTATTCAATCTAGGGATTAGAAGTTATTAGTCTTGAATAGGGATAATAACATAACTTAGGGATCTCTACGAAACAAGTTAAATGAATAAATCATCCGATTTGGAGCCAGAATAACAAGTACAGTCTAGGTGGATTTTTCCTTAGGTATTGTGTTAATTCAATCGATTTTTCCAAAAGAAATTCCCCAATTATATTCTCTGTCAGTTCTTAGTTTAGATAATTAGTTAGTTAAAACAAAACCTTTTTATTCTTAGGCTAGATAATAAAAAGACAGTCATTACTAGTACTTTTAGTTCTTTTGGGTTCGACAGTCCGGTCTTGTTAAAACTATACTACTGTTCGATAGGTACACTTGCCTACATCGCGATAATAGTTAGTTTCAAGAACGATTAATTATAAATATTTAAAACCTATCACGAAATCACGTGATCAAGTTTTTGGCTCCATTGCCGGGGAACTAAGATATTAGGAACGCTCAATTTTTATTACTTTAGCCATTTATTTTTCTTGCAATTTAATTTTGTTTTATTTTTATTATATTTATTAGTTATTAATTTACTTTTTCTTTCTCTTGGTAGGTTTTTATAGTTTATAACTAGAAGAACCTATCAAGACCACTACTTTTTGACGAAGAAATCGATCGCACAGTTCTCAGGAACCAAAGAGAAATAAGGTGAAGCTTAAGATACACAGAGAACGAGCAAGAGGATGATATTTAACCCCCAACCGAAAAGATGGTTGAAAACCAAGACAATCAGCTACCTCCTGTAATTGCGGTTAATCAAAATCCTACTCCACGCACTATGTATGATTATGCTAAACCTTCTTTAACAGAAACTAAGTCAAGCATAGTTAGACCTCCTGTAGCTGTAAATACTTTTGAACTGAAACCGAACACAATTCAAATGATACAATAGTTTGTTCAGTTTGATGGTTTGCAAGATGAAGATCCCAATGCTCACTTAGCAAACTTTTTAGAACTATGCGATACATTTAAAATCAAGGGCGTTTCGGATGAAGCCATAGGTCTTCGGTTGTTTCACTTTTTGCTAAGGAACAAAGCTAAACAGTGGTTAAACTCATTACCACAAGGGTTAATCACTACTTTGGAACAAATGATCAAAAAATTTCTATTAAAATATTTCTCATCGGCTAAAACGGCCAAATTACGTAATGATATCTCTTCGTTTGTACAAATAGACTTAGAAACTCTTTATGATGCATGGGAGAGATACAAGGACTTACTGAGAAGGTGCCCTCACCATGGGTTACGACTTTGGCGACAGGTTCAAATGTTCCATAATGGCCTGAATCCTTCGACTCAGTAAATGGTTGACGCAGTTGCTGGTGGAACCATCAACAATAAAACACCTGAAGATGCTTATGAGTTTATAGAGGAGATGTCACTAAATAACTATTAGTGGCAAGTCATGAGGACTATCCAACTAAAACAGCAGGCGTTTATAACGTCGAGTCAGTTACTATTCTGTCAAACCAGGTAGAACTTCTAAATAAAAATATTGATGGTTTTCTTAGTTCTTCACAGGCTCACCTAGTAATGTAGTGCGAAACAAGTCGAGGTGGAACAAGCCATTTGGAATACCAACCTTATGGCCACAACATGGATAACGAGCAGTTAAATTACATGGGTAATAATCCTCGATCTCAAAACAATCCATATAGTAACACTTATAATGCAGGTTGGAGAAACCACCCAAATTTCTCATAGGGAGGTCAAAGAAATCAGAGACCACCTCCAGGCTACCAACAACCACCCTACCAACAAGAGAAGAAGCCGAACCTTAAAGAAATGCTCACAAAGTTTTTCTTGGTATCAGAAACCCATTTTCAAAACACTGAAATAGCACTTAAGAATCAACAAGCATCGATCCAAGGGCTCGAAACGCAGATAGGCCAACTGTCCAAACTAATTTCGGAAAGACCACTAGGAAGTTTATCTAGTAACACGAAATCAAAAGAGCATATAAAAGCAATTACACTAAGGAGTGGGAAAGTGTTAGGGGAATCTGAAAAGAAGCTAACAGAATAATCCGTGACAAGGGAAAGGGGGAAGAAAAACATGAAAATAGTGACAACCCAGTGCCGAAGGAATATAAATCGTCAGTTCCATACCCAACAAAATTGAAAACAAAACCGCATTGATGCACAATTCAGTAAGTTTCTTGAACTTTTTAAGTAATTACATATCAACTACCTTTTGTTGAAGCCATCTCGTAGATGCCTACCTACGCAAAATTTTTGAAAGAGCTTCTAACCAATAAAAGGAAGTTCGAGGACTTATCTACAGTAGAACTCAACGAAAAGTGCTCAGCCATACTCCAAAACAAGTTGCCAACCAAACTGAAAGATCCAGGAAGTTTCACTATCCCTTGCTTAATTGGTAGTCTGAATGTTGAGAAAGCACTACCTGATTTAGGCGCTAGCATTATTTTGATGCCATATAAAATGTTCAAACAACTTGGTCTTAGGGAACCTAAACCTACTAGGATGAGTATTCAATTAGCCGATAGATCTGTTAAATATCCTAGGGGTATTATAGAAGATGTACTTGTGAAAGTAGATAAATTCATATTTCCTATTGACTTTGTTGTGCTTGACATGGATGAAGATGTGGAAGTGCCCTTAATTTTAGGGCGCCCATTTTTAGCCATCGCTAGGGCTGTAATTGATGTGGGAGACGGTAAATTTGTACTTAGAGTGGGTGACGAGGAGATTATCTTTAAAATTTATGATGCTATGAGGTTTTCTAAGGAACAGGATGACTCATGTTATTTTATTGACTCTATTGATCATACTACTCAAGACTCTTTTTAGGAATTTGTACAGAAAGACACGACGGAACTGTATCTAGCTCAAGAAGAGGAGACAGATGATGAACCTAATGAGCATTCTTCAAGACAAGCAGAATATGAGGGCATTAAGATAAACGATGAACTTAAGCAAAAACCCTCTATTGAAGAGCCTCCCAAACTGGAACTTAAACAATTACCAAACCACTTGGAATACACATTCCTTGGAAATAATTCTACATTACCAGTTATTATTACTTCTAACTTGCAACCTAAGGAAAAAGAGGAATTAATCCAAGTATTAAAAGAACACAAAAAGGCCATAGCATGGAAAATTTCTGACATTAAAGGAATCAACCCTTCTTTTTGCACCCAAAAAATTTTGATGGAAGATGAATACAAACTGTGTGTGCAAGCTCAAAGATGACTGAACCCCAGCATGAAGGAAGTTGTTAAAGTCGAGGTAATTAAACTTCTAGATGCTGGAATTATTTATCCTATTTTTGACAGTTCTTGGGTAAGTCCAGTGTAGGTTGTCCCTAAGAAAGGAGGCATGACGGTTGTGACCAATGAGAAGAATGAATTAATCCCAACATGGACAGTCACAGGATGGAGAGTTTGCATCGATTACAGGAAACTGAATGATGCCACAAGAAAAGATCATTTCCCCTTGCCATTCATTAATCAAATGTTAGAAAAATTATCCGAGCACATGTACTACTGGTTTTTAGACAGACTCTCTGGCTACTTCCAAATCCCAATAGCTCCTAAAGATCAAGAAAAGACGACATTCACATGCCTATATGGTACGTTCGCTTATCGTAGAATGCCTTTTGGATTATGTAATGCTCCAGCCACTTTTTCGTACTGTATGATGGCTATCTTTGATGAACTCGTGGAAGATATCATGGAAGTATTTATGGATGATTTCTCGGTATTCAGTAACTCTTTCCATCTCTACCTTAAAAATTTAAAACGAGTTTTTATAAGATGTGAGGAAACGAACATTGTGCTTAACTGGGAGAAATGTCACTTCATGGTTCAAGAAGGAATTGTATTAGGGCATAAAATTTCTAGTAAAGGGATTGAAGTAGACAAATCTAAAATAGAAACAATCAAAAAATTACCCCCTCCTAGTTCGGTTAAGGTGATTAGAAGCTTTTTAGGACATGTTGGTTTTTATAGAAGATTTACTAAGGATTTTTCTAAAATAGCTAAGCCTTTGACTAAATTGCTAGAAAAAGATATACCTTTTAATTTCAATCAAGAGTGTTTAGAAGCATTTAATACTTTAAAGGATAAATTAATTAATGCTCCAATCATAATTGCACCTGATTGGAACTTACCATTTGAATTAATGTGTGAGCGAGTGATTTTGCAGTAGGTGCAGTATTGGGACAGCGAAGAGACAAGCATTTTCAACTTATCTATTATGCTAGCAAAACTTTGACAGCTGCACAAGAGAATTATACTACTACGGAAAAAGAATTGCTAACTGTGGTTTTTGCATTTGATAAATTTCGATCATATCTCATATTGTCTAAAGTTGTTGTTTACACTGGCCATTCCGCCCTTCACTACCTTTTAACTAAAACTGATGCAAAACCTCGACTCATTCGATGGATTCTCCTATTGCAGGAATTTGACTTAGAAATTCAGGATAAGAAAGGAGCTGAAAATCTCACGACTGATCATCTGTCCAAGCTTGAGAACTCCAATACAAAAGAACTAGATGAAGTTGAAATAAATGATTCGTTTCTTGAGGAACAATTTTTCGCTATATCTGACTCCGAGGTACCGTGGTTTGCAGACATTGCAAATTTTTTAGCCGCTAACATTATCCCAAAAGGGTTAACACACCAACAAAACAGACGATTCTTTAAGGATGTGAAAAACTACTTTTGGGACGACCCTTTTCTTTTCCGCAGATGTGCAGATCAAGTCATTAGAAGATGCGTTACAAGATCAGAAACATCGAAAATATTGGAACATTGTCACTCAGGGACAACTGGAGGACACTATATTGGAACTAAGACCGCACATAAAATACTTGAATCAGGTTTTTATTGGCCCTTGTTATTCAAAGACGCTAACAGGTAGGTTACTTCATGTGACAAATGCCAACGGACAGGTAACATATCTAAACGTGATGAAATACCTCAAAACTATATGCTTTCATGTGAATTATTTATCGTTTGGGGTATCGATTTCATGGGCCCATTCCCCAGCTCATTTGGGAACAAATACATCTTAGTAGCAGTTGATTATATGTCCAAATGGGTGGAAGGCCAAGCTCTACCTACTAATGATGCTAGATTGGTAGTACGTTTCCTGAAGAAACTATTCTCAAGATTTGGAACACCTAGAGCAATTATTAATGACAGGGGCACTCATTTTTGTAATACCCAATTTGAAAAAACTCTTAAGAAATACGGAGTTCATCATAGAACAGCCACCCCATATCATCCCCAAACTAATGGACAAGTTGAAGTGGCAAAACGAGAAATCAAACGGATCCTTGAAAACACAATAGAATCAAACAGAAAAGATTGGGCAATGAAAGTATATGATGCCTTATAGGCTTACAGAACTGCTTTTAAGACCCCCATAGGGACGTCACCTTACAGACTTGTTTATGGAAAAAGTTGTCATCTACCATTCGAACTAGAGTATAAAGCTTTTTGGTCTATTAAATTTTTAAACCTTGATCCCGAACTTGCAGGAAAAACCAGGTTGATGCAGCTGAACAAACTTGATGAGTGGCGAGCCAATGCATACGAAAACTCACGCCTATACAGGGAAGCAACAAAATGACGCCATGACACTCGTTTGAAGCAACGCAAACAATTTGAAGTTGGAGATCTTGTCCTTCTATACAACTCAAGACTCAAATCGTTTCCTGGGAAACTTAAATCTCGATGGTCAAGACCTTTCGTAATTCAATCTGTTCTTCCATATGGAACAATAGAGGTAAGTCACCCATCACATGGTACTTTCAAAGTAAATGGACATCATCCCAAACTTTATAACGATGAGAATTTTAAAGACGATGGAGAGGAGCTACGACTCCACAAACCGCCCTGAATAAACCAACAAGGTAACAGTCGAGCTTAGACTATAAACAAGCGCTTCTAGGGAGGCAACCCGAGTACTAACGGTTTTAAGTTATTTTAATTTTAATTTTTAAACATCTAGGGCACTAACAGAGGCTTTGAGCACAGGTTATCAACTCCATACGGCCGATCACATGACTGTGCTTTAGGCCGTGTGACAACCACGAACGGCTGTGCAAAAGCAGGGTAAAAGTTATCTTTCCCAACACGGGATGCGATAAGTGGCCACGGCCGTGTGACCTGACCGTGGGAAAATCTGCCAAACGAACACGGGCGTGCGACACGCCCGTGTCTAGCACCCGTGGATGACACAATCAAAATAACACAAGTGTGCGCAGAGGTAGACGACCGTGGGAGAAGCGAACCACATCACACACGGTCATGTGGCACGATCATGTAGCCACACGGCCTAGACACACGTGCGTGCCAGAAGACCATGTGACGACATCTCAATTTGTAATGAACACAGATGGGACACGAGCCACGCGGAAGTGTGTACCGGCCGTGCCACTTGAAAAATTAGATTATTTCTCTTATTTTATTTTTCTTTTATTAAGTTTTAAAGATTCATTTGTTTTTTTAACACAGCTTATCTTTATGACTACTATCAAATTATTACCTCAATTCTTCTTTTATCATTCAGAATCATGCTTACCCTCCAACTTTATTTCCAATACTCGTTCTTGCCAATCCAGGAATATCATTCATTCTTAATTCAGGAAGTTTCACTTCTCTCCCTATCTTATTTTTATATTCTTTTCAATATATCTATCTTTGTACATTGAAGGCAATGTACATCTTAAGTGTGGGGGGTATTCATTTCATTATCAGAAAAATCCCTAAATGACTGCCTTGTCCTCTTGAAAAGCTCTCATATCATATTTAGGATAAATTTTGATTGATTTATGATTTTGATTGATATATATTGAATTAAAATATAGGAATTTATGCATTGATTGTTTAAACCTTAGGACATTAGAGAATCGAGCATGATAAGTTGATTTTTAAGAATTTAAAATTTCAGGTTGTTTCCCCAAAGTTTAGGTATTACTTTGAGTTGGAATTCACAAGTTTTAAACATCAAAAATCCATAATTTTTGTGAGAGTTTTGAGCCTTTTGAGCATCTATTAATTCTTTCATGCTCACTTTTATTATTGCTTTGAGTGCATTAGTATTGAATTGTTATTCTAGTACTTGCTTGATGATGCATGTCAAGACCACACCATTTGATTTGATATGTCAAAATGAAAAAGGCACTTAGGATTAACCCACTCATGCCATGAAAAGCCTACCTCCATGATTAACCCTTAGTAAACCCCATTGAGCTAACAAGCCATTTCTTGTATTACCCTTAATATTAACCCGTAACCCATTATTGTTGAATTCCCCTCAATTATTTTTTATCCGTATTTTTGTCGAGATTTGAGTTGAATAAATTGCTTAGCTATATCTTGTTCTTAATAGTTAGTCTGTGTTATTTAACTTGTTCTTAAAAAAAGTGTATACATCTTAATAGTAGTAATCTTCTGAGCTAAGAAGTTAAATTCCACATTCTGAGAAAAAGCTCTGCTGTACGCAATTGATGACTAGCTATTTTTCTAGTTAGGTAAATTTTTCAATTCAATCTTGATTCTAACCTTTTCTTTCAGCTTGTAACCACAACCCCTAACCAAGCCTTATTACAACCCTCTAAAGACCTTTTGATTGATGTATCATTTCAAATTATAGTGATGGAGATTTGATTTTCATGCAAGCCTATGGTAATGACTTTTCATTATTGACTATTGAGTGCTTCATTTATTGTCCTTAAACACCTTGAGTGATTTGAGTGAATCTTTAGTGAGGATGTAAAACTCTGTGACATTTTGAATACAAGGTAATTACCTAGACGAGGGGAGACGCCTATGTTTTCAGAATAAAATGCTCAACTTGGAATGATTGAAACTTTGATGTTCTTTTAGTTGAATTCTCAATGTATGATTACCTATGGATTATTTTGAGATATTATCAATTGAAATTATAAATTGAGAAGAATTTATTTTGATTATAAGTTGAGAATTTTGGTTGAGGACAAGCAAATGCTTAAGTGTGGGGGTATTTGATAAACCGTAATTTATACATATTTTTACCCTATGTTTAACGCATTTTATGCATGATTTCTATTAGAATTGGTGAATTCGATGCTCCTAATGCTTTAATTTCATGTTTGATACTTAGGAGAGCATAGGAGATCGAAAGGAACGAGAAATGGGCCAAAAACAGAGAAAATGGGCCATAGTACAAAATCAACACGGCCTGGACCTCCTCACAGAAGTAGACCACATGACCATGTCAATTTGGCAGGCTTGAGCACGGTCTATAGTAATCGCACAATGGCGTGTCCCTGCCGAGTCCAAGTTGACTCCAATTCAGAAAAGGCTAATTTTGAGGGCTCTTAGGCATTCCAAAGCCTATAAATACACCCTAGAAGAGGAAGAAAAGGGACACACAGGGAGGAAGGAAGGAATTACTCGAAGAAAGCCAATTGATTCATCTCAGAAGCCGGATTCATCATCAAGACTGAAGATCTCTCCTCAATTCCCCTTCAGGAGTTGTGGGTTTTCTTTATATTTTGTATTCTTTATTATTCTAAGATGTTTTCTTATTTAGTTATGAACTAAATCCCCTAAATACCTTAGGGGAATGAAACCTAAAACGAATCTTGTTATTATTTTCTGAATTGTATGATAAATATTTGACTTGTTTTTAATTATGTGTTCTTAATTCTTGTTTTAATATCCCAGGATACTGATTCAAGATAAGCTCTTATTCAGAGGAGGATGTTTAAAAGTACATTTGTCATAATTAAGCAGAGTTGATTGCGCGCCTAGACATAGGGTGACAAGATTTTGCCGGAGTAGGGTGAAACCTAATAAGGGGATCCATAGATCGAGTTAATGCAACCCTAGGGTGTTAATTAAAGAAAAGTCTCGGTTATTCAATCTAGGGATTAGACATTATTAGTCTTGAATAGGGATAATAACATAAATTAGGGATCTCTACGGAACAAGTTAAATGAATAAATCGTCCGATTCAGAGCCAGAATAACAAGTATAGTCTAGGTGGATTTTTCCTTAGGTATTGTCTTCATTCATTCGATTTTTCCAAAAGCAATTCCCCTATTCCATTCTCTGTGCGTTCTTAGTTTAGATAATCGGTTAGTTAAAACAAAAACCTCTTTATTCTTAGGCTAGATAATAAAAAGACAGTCATTACTAGTACTTTTAGTTCCATTAGTTCGACAATCCGGTCTTGCTAAAACTATACTATTGTTCGATAGGTACACTTGCCTACATCACGATAATAGTTAGTTCAAGAACGAGTAATTATAAATATTTAAAACCTATCACGAAATCACGCGATCAGTAACCTTTATCTTCACTTTAAACCCCAAACGTAACACTAAACCTTATTTCTTCACGTATACTTGCAGATATGTGTTCCCTTAATAAGCATAACCTTATAACATACTTTAATAAGAGGAAAATATAAATAGAAATCGGGGTTTCAGACTCATCTATTGGGAGGCAGCCTTTACTTGCTCATAGCCCTCATCCTTAAGAATGAAGATAATGCAACTAACTTAACTCGGGTGTCCTTTTAACTTAACCCAAGTCTTCATGGGAACTTGGTCAACATCATGTCAAGACTGGCTAATCCAAATCTGCAACATCTAAGAAGCTTACCTGATACCCCTTTAGCATTTAACTCCTCTGGTTCACGTTTGGTTAGTTCCCAACCAGCTTTCCTTAAAATCAACTGGTATGGGACCACATTGGTCACTAGAGATATTATCTCTTCTAGCATAGCCTCATACCTCATAAGCATCATTTTCATACCCATTAATTTTTTACTCACTAATATGTCGCAATAATGTGTAGCAGATTAAACTAGTTTTCGCTCTTGAGGAGCTTGAATACAAGCACTTTTATTATGTTTTAGTTGAGATTTTATAGCTTATTTTACATTCAATAAAAAGTGTATCTTGAGTCTTTTATTGACCTTAGGGGCTGAATGAGACCTAAAGGCGGGTAACGTATTTAGTTAGTGTGCAGGAGACCATGCAAGGGCATAGGAACTCATTATTGGTAGTTTTGTTGCAACACAGGGTGTTTGAAGTCGCAACATAGGGAGCAGAATGCAAGAATTTCCATATTGCCTTTGGTGTCACTACACAACCATAGGGTGTCACAACACAGCCATAGGATATCACAACACACCCCTGAAGCCATCCCTAAACTGCACATATTGCCCTTGATGTCACGACAAAGCACTAGGGTGTCGCGACACTGGCCCTGTACGGGAGATAATAACAAGTCAATGGTATTTTTGTCTACACAATCAAATGTTCAACATAAGAGCGTCAACTAACCGAGGATTAAGGACGACAAAAACCCTAACTCTATAAAAAGACTCCGAAACACTTGTTAAAGGGCATCTTTTGATATTCTAAGTTTTTCTTTGTAATTTAGTTTTCAGATTTTTTTCTTTCTTTTAGGGTTTAGATTTCTTTTCAGTTCTTTTCAATCGTGTTCTTCGAAGAACATGATTTATAGACGCAATCAAACATTTGAAGATGTTTGTGTTTCATAAATTGAATACTCTTATGGATATATTTATCATCAAGTTTACTATGTTTATGGATTCCATGAGGAACTAATACTCTTACGGGGGATTACCGGGTGGAGGTGTGATTGATCAATTGCTATGTAGGGTTTTCTTAGCGAATCAGTTTTTCAGGAGAGGAAGAACTTAAACACTAGAGTTGACGACCCTAGGAAGTCATTTAGGTAGGAATTAAACCAAAAGTGTCAAGGCCTATTCATAAACACCTTAGCCCCGAACCGGTCTAGGCTGTGACGTCAAGAGATAAGTAGTTCTTGCTAACTTGTTAGTTTAGTGAAACATCAAGAGATCCTACTAGGGAAATGACTAGTTGATTGAATAGAAACCCGAAATAGGAATTATTTTAGATCACCAAAGCAAGCTAATTACCCATGTCTTCATTTGAATGAGCTTAGGAATTAGTTTTCTGAAGTTCCTTTTATTTATGTAGTTTTTAATTCTTTATTTATAAAAACCCCAAAAATATTTCCTTTATAGTTTATCATAATATAATTTATTTAAACTACTAATTAATTCTACTTGCATTTATGTTAACTTCAATTTAGTACTTGCCTCCCTTAGGTACGATACTCGGAGTACTCAACTATTTCATTGTAAAACTATACTACAACCTGACTCGCATACTTACAGACACCGCCTCAACTCTATATCTATAGTTGCAGTATTCACACTCTGGACGTTAGTATGTCCAGAGGTGGTCAAGTTGTTGGAGCCATTGTCGAGGAAGCAACGTTACTGAATTAGTTTCAATCTTTTTATTCAATAGAATAATTAGGAAATTTTTGAATTATAGATATGATTTGTACTGATTTAGTTTACTATTTTTTTCTTTTTCTTTTTTAATTTCAGTATATGCTTCAAAGGAGAAGAAAACATGTTTAGCCAATCATTGATCTGAAAACATGTTTAGCCAATCATTGATCCATACAGGCTAATCCTGCAAACTCATTCAAATATGGATGAAATTGATTACATGTGGTTTAACGATAAAGTGATCTTTAACAATGAAGCATACGTGGAGGGAGTATATGAAGAATGAGAGATCATGGAAAATCAAAAATTATTCATGATAGAGTTGAGCCAACACGGAAACAAAGTCTCAACGCACCAGTGAAGTAATGATCAAGGTACTAATATAGTCGACCATCCACATAAGTTTTGTGACAGCCCAAAATTGACCCTAGTCGGGAAGTGGTTTCGGGACCGCTAAACCGAGTCACCGAAATGTTTGAATGTGATATTTATTGTCTAGAATATGTAATTATGAATGTGTGAAAATTTCAAGCTTCGATTTAGTCGATTGCATGTGAATTTAGTCAATAGGACTTATGTGCGACATTTTTGAAATGTGATAGGTCGAAGCATAAGGACCTATTAGTGCATGAAATAAAAAGGGGGGACTTGCATGTCAAATTTCCCCCCTAATTAGTAGTGGCCGGCCATGACAAGCATGGTAGACCAAGTGTGATGGGCAAGACATGCCATAGACATGTTGTGTTGGTGCATCATGGGTGGAAAAAATGAAATAAGGAGCATGGGCATAAAATAATGAAAGGGAATATGATGAAAACAAAAAAAAATGTGTGGTTGTTTCCCCCCATTGCCGTGAGTTAAAGAAAAGAAAAGAGAAAATTTTGTTCATCCTTTTTCATCTTCATTTGGCCGAAAATTCTAAGGAAGGAGGAAGGAGTTCTTGCTTCATGTTTGGTTTGGAAGAGGATTAGGAGGAGGTTTGGCCATACTTGCATCTAGATCAAGGTATGTTTGAGGTTGTGCCATGAGATTCATGCATGTTTTTAGTTGCTAGCTTGAGTCTAATTAGCCCATGGTTCAAATCTTTGCTATGTCATGGGGATAATATTCGGCCTAGGTAGATTTTGTGTTAATGCCATTGCATGCTAAATATGAAGCTTGTTAATGATGCATGTGATGGTGGATTGATGATTCTTGAATCTTCTTTTTAGCATTTTTGAGTGAGCACATATGTGCATTGGTTGATAGATGGAGAAGAATCGGCTAGCAAGTTGTGTGCTAAGGCCGAATATAATTTTTGTATATTAATGAGTAATGCATGTGTTAAATTGATGGAAAGGGAGAGGATGCTTTACTAGTGTATATATGTGTGTATTAGCCAAGTTTTGAACTTGAAACAAAAGGGTGTTTAGTCAATACAAGTGACCATACTTGTAGAATGTATTAAGTGTTGAAATCGGCCCCAACATAGACATGCATATTCGGCCATAGGAAGGAGATTGGTGTTGCGTGTATTCGGTTAGAGGCAAGCATATTGATGCTTTTGTCTTGGCTTGGAAAATTCGGCCAAGGGGGAAAAATTAGCTAAAATGTTGAGTTTGATTCATGATTCCGTACATATGTGACTTTAATGTCTAATGTATAAATATGGGCTAAGTGCCTTGTGTTCCTCTTTTCGATGCTCAAATGATTAAATCAATTTATTTGTTTAATTAAGCTCAAGAGCAAAGGGGAACTAAATCCGATAAAGGGAAGGAAAAAGTGGTCGAATAGCTATCAGAATCGTTCGACAACACCCGAGGTAAGTTCTTGAGTAAAAGAGGTTAAATTATGATTTGATTAGATCATGTTTTAAGCAAATCAAAATCATGCTCTTTGTGTGTGTGGCTATTGAGCCGAAATTGCAAGAATGATAAGTGTCTTGTGTTTGAGTTTTATTAACGAAAATGAAATACGAATGTGCCATGATTTACTGTTAAATGTGCATGGTTATTTGAATGATGTCCGGGCTAAGTCCCGAAGGCTTTGTGCTAAGTGACCATATCCGGACTAAGATCCGAAGGCATTTGTGCGAGATACTAATTCCGGGCTAAGCCCGAAGGCATTTGTGCGAGTTACTAAATCCGGGTTAAGTCCCGAAGGCAATTGTGCGAGTTACTATAACCGGGCTATGTCCCGAAGGCATTTGAACGAGTAGCTATATTCGGTTAAATTCCGAAGGTACGTGATTTGGGAATGAATGATCTTGCTGTAAAAATTTCAGTAAATACTCTAGAAACATCCCAACATTGAGGTATGTTTCGTATGTGCTTGAATTTAGTTGAGCCCTTACAAATAAGTATTCGCTCAGTTGATAAATGAGCTACCGGCCTTTGGCTAAGTTGATCTTTTGTGTATGTACATAAGGGTTGGTAATTTGAAGCAAGTATGATATCGAAAATTTGTGCATATGAAATTATCCGTTTAGCTATATGAATGCTATACTTTTGCTGTGCTGGATTCCTTGCTCAAAACTTACTAAGCCTAAATTGCTTACTCCGTTTCTTTGATCCTCTGTTTTATAGATTTTGGTTCTCCAGCTATCAGACTCGGGATTTTGAAGTCGAAGTCGCCCACACTATCAAAGCCCCCCCCCTTTTGGTACAATTTTGGTTGAACTTCGAAATGGCATGTATAGGACTACCCGTTTGTTGTGGGTCATGGACCCTTTGGACTTGTATAATTTCGGATAGCCATGCGAAAATGGCTTATATATGTTTGAGTATAATGTTATAATCATTTGGTATGGATATGGTTATTGAGAGGTGTGGATATGCTTGACAAGGATTGGCCATGGGAATGGTTAATCACTATCATAAATTGTGCTATTTATGCAAAAAGGGCTAGTTGAATCATGGAAACTATGAAATAGGTAAAGTCTACCTTAAAGGCAGATGCTGACAGCAGCAGTGATGTAGATTTGGAAAATCACTAAAAATAGTAGGAATGGAATTAAATAGTGAATAAATTATTTAAACGAACCTTGATGAACCTATTTTCATAGGAAAGTAACAAAACAATCATACGGACAGTATGTTAAGAGATATTCAGGTTCTCGTGAGACAGGGCCAGAACGGTTTCTGGATTTCCTGTTTCGACTTTGAAAATTCATTATAAATTAACCAGAGACAATTAGGAGTCAAGCCATATATGTATAGATTCCTCTCTGAGTCTAGTTTCTATAGAAACAAACGGCATCAGCATTGAATCCCTGTACAGGTAAATATCCAAGTCGTAATGCGCAAAGGTCAGTGTAGTCGATCCCTGTAACATGGAAGACTTTGACTAATAAACTATACTAATTGGCCCAACCAAAAATTCTAGAAAAAAATATGTAGATGGGAATATGAGTATAGTTTCAGGGAAAATTTATGGAACTGGATTCCGAGTTTCTGAACGCAAGATATGATTTTTAAAGCGACTAGTACGCAGATTGGCAGTGTCTGGGAAATTTTTTTAAAGTCTGTTAACACCTCGTGTTCGACTCCGGTGACGGTCTCAGGTCCGGGGTGTTACAAGTTCACTGGTAATTTGGATAAGGAACTTGAAAAAGATCATGATATCCCCAGAAGTTCAGACAAGCCTCCTTGTGATTCGTGTGAGATGCTTTCATGTGAAACGACCAAGACGGACAACTCTGAGGTATTATCAAACATGTCAAACATGATGGCGCAAATGTTGAAAATGATGCAATAAATATAGAAAATGTTGCCTCTAAGGAAAGAGGACATGTCTGATGTTTGCAACTCAGAGCATGAGAACCTTTGTACTATTATTGACCATGATGAGATTTATGGTGAGATTCAACCGGAGCTTGTAATTGAAAATCATGTGGATGAGTTGAACATAGTTGAAACGGTCTCTGATCCAATTGACATAGCAATAGAACTAATCCTAAATGTAGAAGAGAAAGATGAACTAACCACTAACATGGAGCCTAAACTGATATTGAATGAAAGTGTAAAAAAGGCAATACACTTTTTTGCAATAGCAGAGAAGGTGCCAACCTATGAGGTCGAAGAGTTTGATTTATTCTCATTTGACAATGATAGCAAGGCTTGAGTAACCAAAGTTTTATGCAACAGGGAGAGGAGGAAGCCCAAAATAATAATACCCTAGAAAATAATTTGGGGTTGGCTCGGATTTGGTACAAAATGGCTCACAATGTGGATGCCACATCGGTCAAAAATAAGAAACCATCAATAGAATCGACTGGAGAGGCTAGTTTATATACATCGATAGAGGAACAAACATCGAATAAAAGTGTTGAGAATGAGCTAGAAGTCCTTCTATGGTGGTGACATAGATCGCCCCAGTTTTTAAAGAACTTTTATTTCTTGTTGTAAATTTTGTTTCGTTTCTTGCATTACTATAGTGTTTATTTCATTTTATTTTATTTAGTAATTTTCTTTCATTTATATTATATCACATATTTCATATTTCTTGTCATAATATTTACTTGTAGGTACTGCATGTCCGCTTGGAGCAAAAAAATCTCGATGTTAATACATCAACAAGGATTCGACCTTCACAGGGAAGTTTTCTTGTTCACACCTTAATCATTTTATAGTAAGGGCAATGTTTGCTCTAAATCATGGGGAGAAGTACACTAGGACTCAATTATATTAGGATTTCATTTTTTTCAAAGTAAATTATAGTTGTTCTGCACAGTTTGAAATTCGAGAATAGGGGTCAAAAAAAGTCGATGTTGTAACAAGGAACCTCCATGTCGCAACACCACTAATAGGTTTAAGAAATTGGGCAATTCAGCTCAATGTTGCGACATAGCACCTCTGTGTCACGGAACACCTATGTTGCAACATAGCTACAATTTTCTGCAAGGTTGACCCGACTCGTCACGCAACCACGGTTTAACTATTTTTTTAACTTGATTTTTAAGGACAAAATATAAAATTTAAACCTAAATACAATTTTAAATAGGTTCAACCATTCATTAGCCTTAAAACCTCTCAAAAACCTCTCAAAACCACTAAACTTTAAAATCTAATTTCTTCTCTTTTCTTTTTATTTTGCCTATAATCTTTCTTCTCCTCTTGCTTTTTTTTAAGTGCAGGTTAAAAAATCCACATTCATAAAAGATTTTGGAACAAACTTTCAAACAGAGTAACGAGATTTTAAGTCAAGGTTAAAAGTTCTTAGACTTTTAATGATTTATTGCATTCAAAATATATTACTTGATATCTAGTTAGTTCTTCTAATTAAAAATTTTATCGGAAATGCCTCCTATAAAAGCTAGAAGAACTAGTGAACCCGAACCATCGGTGGTGACAAACCCCTCAATTTTTTCAAACCCAAACGTTGAGAATTCTTTTTAAAACTTCAAGGAAAAACATCTTTACAAGAATGGGGATTTGAACCATCGATGATTTTTGGTTCAACACCATAAGTGAGTACTCTTTTGTGTAACCCCTAAAGACTCTGGTGTAATACCAGTAGTACAATAATTCTATGCATGTTTTAGGGACCAAGAGTCTAAGAGACCAAAGGGTGCCATTTGGGAAACTATACCTGTACAAGGGAAAGAGGTGCTCGTTACACCTAGAGCTATTTGTGAGTTCTATAATGCTCCATATTATGAATCTTATTTTGTGGAAAAAAATTTAGAATATTTTAGAGATATTAATATGGATAACATTATAAAGTATTTAACGAAGGGTAGGGGTGAATGGAAATGTCACCCTGGTACTTATATCCCACGCCGTTTAATCAAGCAATCATGTTTCCAATTGCAAATATATGGGTACATCAGGACTTGGATCCACCATAATATGAAGCGGTACATTAATGGTCAAAAAGTCGAGGTTTTCTTCCCCTACTTAGTGATAGCCTTGTGCTAAAGAATAAGAGTTCCAATGACTACTACTGAACAATTCATAAAACTAACCAAAAGTATCATAGGGGATACACTATAAATGCAATATACAAAAGCTTTAATGAAAACAAATAAGGGATTTGAACAAATGTCGAAAAGAAAAAATGGACGACTAGGACTTGCTCAAACAAAAAGAAAAATCGGGATCTCAAAAAGAAATTGGCGAGAATAGCATTCCACAAATAGAATGAATGATAAGATGGATGCAAAAAACAGGCCAAGTTCTTCAAGAATTTATGCAGCAGAACAATATAAGAGTACAAAATTATCCGCTAGACATGTTTGGTTACATTCCCATTATGAAGCAGAAAAGAAAGGAAGAGAGGAAAGTGAAGATAGCAAAGATGATGAAGGTGAAAAGGAAGGGGATGAGATGGATTTCGAGGAGGAAAATGATTGACCAAACTTTTTATTTTTATTTTTGGATTATAATTAATTTTGGACAATTTTTATTTTTTTAGGAATAGGTTAATAGTAGATTTTTTTTATATTTGTTTTCTTTGTTGTTTCAATTTTTGTATGTAAGAACCCTACATGAAAGAAGCACGCCATTTACAAGCTTGTAACAAAGAAATGAAGGAAGCACCGCCATTAGACTATGCCAATGTCACGATCAATTGGGTAACTTCTTTCCTTATCTATAGTGGTGTACATTAGGGACAATGTGTTATTTAAAATGTGGGGGTAACATAGGAAATTTGTTTTTAATTTTTTTTACACTTTTCTTTTAATTTCTATTGTCAAATGTGTGCTTGAGCTTGTAGAAATACAAGTGATTGGTTAGGAGCATGTATATAGGTTGATTGTATTTATTATAAATTTGACATGATAGTAGATGGTTTTAATTTTTTATTATTAGACTTCTAAGTTCTATTTATTACACTATAAATAGGCATTAAGAAATTGAAGGTACCAAAAGATATAGAGAATACAGGAAAACGAACATTCTAGTATTATGATAGATTATTGAATTTGTGATTGTTTGATTGATTAAATTTGTGAATATTAAGATACCTTAGGATGACCTAAGGTATTATTTTGGATGCACCCAGATCCAAAAAGCTAACCTTATTTATTCATCCTTAGTACCTATCTTTGAGCTAGAATACATTTCCTGATGAACCTTCATACAAAACCCTAGCCAAAAATGCTAATTTGTATTTACCCATTTTCCTTGGTCTTAAACTACACGACTATAGACGTCTGGTCATACATATTGAGGGTTAAGTAGATACATCAAGATGGATTTTTCAAAAATAAGAGTGAAATAGGAAGAAACAATTTTATATAGTGATTATAGGTTATCTATTATGTGCCAAATAAAAGAAAATTACTAAAAGAAAGAAAGAAAAGCAAAATGAGTAGAAAAAGTACTTGAAAAAGAAAAATAAAAGCATTTTTGAGTGAGACGTACTGAAAAATCAAAATATGTGACAAATTCAAAAATGTAGAAAAAAAACTTGTTCATTAGTGCACAAAAAATGTGACTTCCTATATGGAGAAATAAGGAAGGTGAGAGAAGGAGAAATACGGTGGTGAGCGAGTAAGGGTCACTAAAGGAGAGAATAAGGAACAATAGATGTGTCAAACTATGTTTGTGCTTGAAATTATTTTGATGCATCCTGTTTTTGAATTTCATACCTATCTTAAGCCTTAAAACGTTACAAGCCGACAAGCCCTATGTGATCTAGGTAGACTTATTCATAAATTGACATCATATCAAATAACTACACTTACAACTATTTGTATTCTGCTAGTATGATCAAGTTACCTGTATAATTTATTGATGGATCTATACATTTGAAAACCTTAATACTTGTATACTGTATAATATACTAAACTTAGCTATTTGATATTAAAAATGGTAACTTGTCTACATATCATGTAAAGATTATGCGTAAATATGAAATACCTAGTTATGTACTTTGAAGCCAATGTTGTACTATATTTGCTTAAGGGTCATCTCTTAATTGTTTTTTTTTGTTTGTTTTCTTTGCCCGAGGACAAGTAATAACTTAAGTGTGGGGGTGTTTAATCTGCTGCAATATGGTGTAGCAAATTAAACTAGTTTTTACACTTGAGGAGCTTGAATACAAGAACTCTTATTATGCTTTAGTCAAGTTTTTATAGTTTAGTTTACATTCAGTAAAAAAGTATATTTTGAGTATTTTATTAACCTTAGAGGCCAAATAAGGCCTAAAGACAAGCTAACATACTTAGTTAGTGTACAGGAGACCATGCAAGGGCATAAGAACTCAATACTGGTCGTTGTGTTGCAACACGGGGAGTTCGAGTTCACAACATAGGGAGTAGAATGCAAGAATTGCCATATTGCCTTTGGTGTCACGACACAGCCATAGGATGTTGTGACACACCCCTGAAGCCATCCTTAAACTACACATACTTCCCTCGATGTCGCAACACAAGCACTAGGGTGTCATGACACCGGCCTTGTATGGGACATAATTACTAGCCAGGGGCATTTTGGTCTGTACAATCAAAACTTCAACACAAGAGCATTAGCTAACCTAGGGTTGAGGATGACGACAACCCTAAATATATAAAAAGACTCTAAAACACTTGTTAAAGGACAATTGTAACACCCCAACCCGGCCTAGACGTTATGGCCGAATCTGGCGATGTCACATTAAAGTGTTTTTCGTAAAACATGATAACGTTTGAAAATCCCAATATTTATTTAGCCTATTTTTGTGATCTAGAAAATAATTTTAAAACTTGCATCACTATCAAAAAATATTTACTTTAAAACATTATTAATTCCAAAATCTAGTTTATTGCGAAAGCTTCTGAAACTTTTGAAAACCCGCATCCTACCACTAGCAGGTATAAATCATAATAAAATAATAAAATCCCAAATTAATGAATAAAACTTAAAGAGGCCTTTTACATAAAAATACCCAAATAAAACTACTTATAAATTAAAAGATAAATTCGGAAGCGTAAGCTGTTGTGTGTCCACCTCCGAGTCCCTAGCAGCACCGATCCGCCCAAGGATTACCTGTACAGTTAATACAGTTGTGTAATCCTATAATAACACAAAGATAGACATGTAGAGAGCGAATACATTCTAGGCCTAAGCCCATATCAGTAACAGTAACAGTCTAGGCCTTACCCATTTCAGCAACAGTAATCAGTGCAGTAACCATGATCAATGTAGTAACAGTAACTAGTGCAGTATGCAAGCAGAAAATCCTACCCAATCCAGCCTCTACACGCCATCTCCGTACCAACCCTACACACCATGTGGGGATAAAATCGACCCACTAGCCCTGCACACCAAGTAGCACCGGTTGCGGCACTCAAATAGTATTGGAGCAAAGCTGCCAGTATAGTAGGCTTAAAGCCATCAGTAGGTCCACAGTCGTCTTGCGCGACCCGTGTGACCATATCGGTATAGTACACTTCCTCCAAAATCATATATCCCATCCCATGCAATGCAACATAAAATTATACATGGATGCAACATACATATAACATGGCATGCTCAAATACAGTCATACACATCGTAGAAAAAATCTATCATTTTACCTTACTGGGGTATTACATTCATTTTAGCCTACAGGGGTATTCCGGTCATTCTACCCTATGAAGGTATTTCGGTCAATTAATCACATAAGGGAAAAATTGTCATTTTATCACATAAGGGTTCGGGTATGCTTACCGACCCAGTAGAAGGTCACAGTCGTCTCGGGCGACCTGTGCAACCTTAATAATTAAATAGTGAAAATGGCCCAAGGCCCATAATGCGAGCCCATGTGGGCCCACACGCCCAGGTGGCCCACGAAGCCCAAAAATGGCTTTGGTCGTGTGTACTACACAACCTGGCCCAATATTCTTCACTATTTCGTGTGGTTTACCCATGTGGGGCCCACAAGTCCGTGGGGCCCACATGACCCATTTCGGCCCAACATGCCCCAAATCGGCCTCAGCCTATGAAATTGCTCATGGTTGGCCTTAACGATCTTATGCCCACGTTTGGGCATTCAGACCACCATACGCGCAAGCGCGGCTCGTGTAGTGTCGACGGTCACCTATTTCGACTTTTGTCAATTTACGATTAGGGGTGGTGCGGTTATACACCTGTTGTGATGTCATAGCCAAACCACTTTTGAGATCGAGAACCTATGGTCAACCACATCCCCTCATTAGCCTATATTCATCGTTATTCCAAACCACAATATCGAAAAGGATTCGATCGATTCACTAACACTTATCAATCCAACAATTGCAGAACCCCATTGACATAACACCCACATACTGCTCCAAAACTCTGACTTTCATAAGAAACGTTCGATCAATTTATAAGTATTTAAAATCCAATATGAAATACATCGCACTTAAAGCACTCACCCCAAAAGTGGATAGACTACTTGCAAATAGAAGAGTAATCGTCCTAAGCCTCCATAATAGAATCCACACTTCCTTGAATGATTTGGCAGATCATAAGTTGTTAAAAAAGAGATCACATAGGCAAAGAAGAAATAACAGGAAACAGAAGCACTTACCAATTCGTCAAAGAACCCTTACTAACTGAAATAAAATAGAAGCATAAAAAGGGGGAAGTATTCGGCTAACACAAAATCGTGGAAGGAAAAGAGCACTGAAAAGTAGAAGTGAGGGGGTAGAATTGTTCGATTTAAACAAATAGAGAAGAAATGCTTTGTGATGAGAAAGGGTTATACGACTAAGGTTTAGAAAAGTAGAGAAGGGAGGAGAATTGATTAAACCTAGGAGAAAAAACCAAATGCCTTGAGAGGAAAGAAGAGAGAAATCAGCAATGGAGAATACTCCAAAATGCAAACTCGAAACCACCCAAAAAGAAAGCACGGCAACCACTCATTAGACACCAATCGGCTTTCCAAAGAAAAGCAACAGAATAAAGTGACAAAACCCACCAAAACTAAAAACAAAGAGTGCCTAGAGTCCCCATTTAGCACACCACTATCTTCCCTTCATCTCTCCATAATTTTCTCCTAAAATCTCTCCTCATACCCCTCCTTAACTCCCTCCTACAATCCCTCCATGACCAATTCAAACTCCACTCCACTCTGCAGTGTTTTAACCAAACTCTACTACCTCCCATAGCCAACAGTAAAAATAATCTCCATTTGCACAAGCAGGGATTCAAACCTCAGACCACTAGCACACTCCACAGGCAACTTACTACTAGGCTAGCATGTAATATCCCGAATTAGGGCCTAATCAGAATAGTGGTTTTCTGACCACAAATCCGAGATAGAAATAATTATTTTATAATTATTTTGATGTTTATGATATGATTGCATGATTGTGTGAAAATTTCGTGATGAAATTCTATGCCTAAAGTGCTTAAATTGAAATTAGGGACTAAATGGAATAATTTGCAAAACTTGCATTCTAGGAGTTTTTAGTATGAAATTGTTTTGGAATACTAATGACAAGGTCTTAAATAGAAATTTGACCAATTTCTAAGTCTATAGACCAAAATTAGACATGGATGGAATTTTTGGAAAGTTTAGTAGTAAGGGCATTTTGGTCATTTAGTTATTAAAATGAATTAAAAACAAAATTAAAAGCCAATTTTTGTCCATCTTCTTCATTAGGCAGAAATTTCAAGGGTTCTCCATGGTTAGGGTTTGTTTCAACCTTTCAAGCTCCATAATAAGTGATTCCAAGCCCCGTTTTTAATGTTCTTTACGTTTTTAGAATCCCGGTAGCTCGATTAAGCTTATGATAGCAATAATTCAACCTAGGGTTCATATTTGGAAAAATATCCATAGGTGAAATTTGTGTATTTTGGTGTTTTATGATAGAATATGAGGTTTTAAATTATGTTAGACAACTTGTACTACTCGATTTTAAGCGAAAACGAGTAAAAGGGCTTAATCGGTAAAAATACCTAATAGTCATAAGTACATGTTAGAGTGTGAATTTGATGTTGCCATACAAGGGAAAAATGATCAGCATGTCATAAAACATAAGAATAAGGGATGAATATTAATTCCTGAGCCTAGGGGTAAAAGTGTAATTATGCAAAAGTTTAGGGGCAAAAATGTAATTTTGCCAAAGTTCGTATTAAATGCTATTTTGATGAATGTATATATTAAATAAGATTAATTTGGCATTATAGATCAAGAGAAACGAGATTCAAGTCGCGATCGAGGGAAAAATAAAGTTTACGAAGAATAGGCTCGATTGCTAATAATTTTGTACCGAGGTAAGTTCATATGTAAATGTAGTAACATAATTGTCATTTTAAGCAATTTAATGTTGTTTATATGATATGATGCTGATTATTATCATGAAATATTATGCTTTGTGGTTATTGTTGAATAATATGTAATTATGTGAATTACTTGATGAGTATGAACTATCACCAAAGTATCGATTTCGATATTCCGTGGAAGACGGAAAAGATGTGTGATCAAGGAAAACGCCCGTTTGAACCTTGGGAATAGATTAGAATACAAGTGACCTGTCACTAGGATGGTTGCGTTCCGAACTCGTTGAGTTGAGTCCGAGTTCGTGAGATGTAACTAGGCATCCGAGCTCGTTGAGTTGAGTCCGAGTTCACTTATGGATGCAAACGCCTGAGCTCCTTCAGTTGAGTCCGAGTTCACTTATGGGCGGGTTACATGGTAGCTTGGCTACATAAGTTCCATAGGCTATTGAGTTTGTCTAGCTGCGGGTATGGCTTTTATGTTCATGAGATCCGCGTATTCAAATTGTATTCCGATGTGTTCAACGGGTGAATCTTACGTGAATAAGAAGAAGGCCTAAAATGAAGGTAACATGTTGGTAAGTGTGGTAAATGAGAAAATTTGACAGGTATTTGCTTAAACCCTCGGGTTGAAAACTTGGTATGATGAAATCGTAGAAAGATATTAAATGTAAATGAAACATGAATGTCTTGGTGTTGTTTATGCAAATGATGTTTTATGTGAGATTGTGTGGTTATGTTACTTGCTATTTGCATGTGAACTTACTAAGCATTTGTGGTTACTCCCTCCTTTTCTTTCATTGTAGTTTTGACAAGCCGGCTTGAGAATCAGGATATGTCGAAGACTCGTTCACACTATCCGAAGGCTTAAATTGGTAAAATGGCTTGTTTATTTTGAATGTGGCATGTATGGCAAAACACTCACTTTGTGTAATTGATCTTATGATATGGCTATGGTTTCGTAAGAAAAGGGTTTGTAAATGATTAGCCATTGGAATGGCCAATCTAAGTCATATTTGATATTATGTATGTTTAAAATGCTATTTAGTCCATGAAAATCCTTAGTAAAGTGAAATTTGCCATAAAACAGAATCTGACAGCAGCAGTGATGTAAATATGAAAAATCACTAAAATAGTAGAAATGGAATTAAATGATGAGTAAGTTATGAAATTGAAGCTTAATTAGTCTATTTTCATATGGATTGAACAAAACAGGTATATAAATTATATTTTATGAGATATTTGAATTTTTGTGAAACAGGGCCAGAGTGATTTCTGGATCCCCTATTCTGAAATTAAAAATTCATCATAAATTTTTAAAAAAATAATTATAAGTCATTATTTATATGTACAGATTCATTATTGAGTCTAGTTTTAATAGAAACAAACTTCATAGTCATTGAAATTTTTTACAAAGAGATATCTGATTCGTAATATACAGAGGTCAGAGCAGTCAAACCCTAAAACAGGGGAGACTTTAACTAATATACTGTACTACTTGGCTTGTCCAAAAATTCTATAAAAAAATTAGTATATAGATATATGAGTCTAGTTTCATGGAAAATTTATGGAATTGTATTTCGAGTTTCGTTACTCGAGATATGAATTTTTAAGTGACTGTGATGCAGATTGCTAGCTTGACTGGAAATTTTAAAAATAAATTTTTTTAGCTGTTTAAGTAATGAATTACGTCTGTTAACACCTCGTGTTCGACTCCAGCGATGGTCTCGGGTACGGGGCATTATATTTGGTGGTATCAGAGCAGGTTTAGTCGGTTCTCAGACTAATGTGTTGTATGTACGGGTTTTGCTATACATGCCATATATATATATTGTGATAGTGTGACGACTTCTAACCTTTTAAATAATTTTTTTATAGTAAATGGATCCCGATCCAGTTGCGGCTGATGATGTAGAGAGTAATGCACCAGCTCCGGCTGAAGGGGCGGTGCCAACTGAAAATCCACCTCCTACTGTTGGTCAAGGAGGAGGAGAAGGGGCTCGAGAAGCCTTTCTCCAGATGATGAGTGCCTGGTATACTGAGTTCGTTCGTACGAACCCGAATGCACAACTTCCCCCACCTCCCCCGATTCCTCAACCTGTACCCCCGATGCCTCAAGGTGTAGATCTGATGAAATTTCATAGAACTCCAGTTGACAGAATCCGTAAACAAGGGGCCGAAGAATTCAAGGCAAATATTGATGATGATGCCAAGAAAGCAGACTTTTGGCTCGAGAATTCTATACGAGTATTTGATGAATTGTCTTGTACACCTTAGGAATGCTTGAAATGTGCTAAATCATTGTTGAGGGATTCAGCTTATAATTGGTGGAAGACATTGATTTCAGTAGTATCGAAAGAGAAAGTAACTTGGGAGTTCTTTCAAGAAGAATTTCGAAAGAAATATATCAGTGAAAGATTTATTGATCAGAAGCGTAAAGACTTTCTTGAATTAAAGTAGGGGAACATGACAGTTACTGAATACGAAAGGGAGTTTGTCAGGTTGGGTAAGTATGCTAGAGAATATATTCCTACAAAAGCTAAAATGTGCAGACGATTTGAAGACGGACTCAATGAAGACATCAAAGTATTTGTTGGGATTCTTAAATTAAAAGAAATGGTAGTACTGGTTGATCGAGCTTGCAAGGCTGAAGAACTACTTAAACAGAAGAAAAAGGTAGAGGCTGAGACTAGAAATTGGAAGAAAAGACCGACGAGCAGTTCATTCTCACAGCAATCCAGAAAATCTAGAAATATGAATCCTCATTCACCAGTTTCGGCTAGACAATCATATGGAAATTCTAAGAAGAAAAATGTGGGTCCTAAATCTCAGACTACTTCTGCGGCTAGTGTGGAAAATACGAGATTTGTTAAGCCTGAGTGCCAGCAGTGTGGCAGAAATCATTTTGGCCCATGTAGAGCGAATGAATGTTTTCGGTGTGGTTCTCCGGATCATTTTATTAGAGACTGCCCAGAGAGAGCTGAGAAAGAAAAATTTCAGAATGTAAAAACTAGTGGTGCAGACTCGAGGGGAAGATATTCGAGAAAAGCTGGAAATGAAGCAAGCAGTAAAAATGTAGTCAGAGATTCAGCAGCTAAATCTGAAGTAAGGGCTCCAGCTAGAACTTATGCTATAAAGGCACGTGAAGATGCTTCATCACCCGATGTGATTATTGGTATATTTTCTCTTTATGATGTTAATGTTATTGCTTTGATTGATCTCGGTTCTACTCATTCATATATATGCATGAAACTGGTGTCTACCTGTTGAGAACACAAAATTTATGATTAGAGTGTCGAATCCGTTAGGCAAATGTGTGATAGTTGATAAAGTATGCAAGAAATGCCCTTTAATGATTCGGGGTCATTACTTTCTGGCCGACTTGATGTTGTTTCCATTTGATGAATTTGATGTTATTTTGGGTATGGATTGGTTGACATTGCATGATGCTATAATAAATTGCAAAGAAAAGGTTATAAAATTAAAGTGTGAAAGTGGTGAAATTTTGCGGGTTGAACCAGACAAATCAGAGGCATTATCTAGTATGATTTCTTTGATGTCGGCTCAGAGATATTTGAGAAAGGGTTATGAAGCTTATTTGGCTTATGTAATTAATACAAAAGAAGTTGAAAAGAAAGTTGAATCAGTGCCGATTGTGTGTGAATTTGCAGACGTATTTCCAGAAGAATTGACGGGTTTGCCTCCAGTCAGGGAAGTAGAATTTGGTATTGATTTGATACCGGGAACAGCTCCGATCTCGATTGCTCCATATAGAATGGTACCAACAGAGTTGAAAGAATTAAAGTCACAGTTGCAAGATTTGACTGATAAAGGCTTTGTGAGACCGAGTTTTTCACCTTGGGGTGCTCCCGTGTTATTTGTGAAAAAAAAGGATGGTTCTATGAGATTGTGTGTTGACTATCGACAGTTAAACAAGGTGAAAATCAAAAACAAGTATCCATTTCCAAGGATTGATGATTTGTTTGATCAGCTAAAAGGAGCGACATGGTTTTCAAAGATTTACTTGAGATCTGGGTATTACCAGCTACGAGTAAAAGAGTCGGATGTGCCTAAAACTGCTTTGAGAACAAGGTACGGACATTATGAATTTTTAGTTATGCCATTTGGGTTGACAAATGCTCCTGCTGTGTTTATGGATTTAATGAATCGCATATTTCGGCCATACTTGGACAAATTTGTTGTGGTGTTTATAGATGATATTTTAATTTATTCAAAATATGAGACAGAGCATGCTGAGCATTTGAGGATAGTTTTGCAAACTTTGAAAGATATGCAGCTGTATGCTAAGTTTAGTAAAAGTGAATTTTGGCTCCGGGAAGTTAGATTGTGGGGTCATATTGTTTCAGGTGATGGTATACGGGTTGATCCTAGTAATATTTCAGCCATTGTTGATTGGAAACCACCGAAAAATGTAACCGAGGTTAAAAGTTTCTTGGGGGTAGCTGGGTATTATCAGCGGTTTGTAAATGGATTTTCTATAATTGCTGCTCCTATGACTAGACTACTCCAAAAGAATGTTAAATTTGAATGGACGGAAGAATGTCAACAGAATTTTGAAGAATTGAAAAAGTTATTAACTGAAGCACCAGTGTTAGTACAACCCGAATCAGATAAAGAATTTGTGGTGTATAGTGATACTTCTCGAAATGGCTTAGGATGTGTACTTATGCAAGAAGGAAAAGTGGCAGCTTATGCTTCGAGGCAATTAAAATCTCACGAAAGAAATTATCCAACTCATGATTTGGAATTGGCTGCTATAGTGTTTGCTTTGAAGATTTGGCGACATTATTTGTATGGTGAAAAGTGCCAAGTATATACCGACCACAAAATTCTTAAGTACTTGATGTCACAAAAAGACTTGAATTTGTGACAGCGAAGATGGTTGGAGTTATTGAAAGATTACGAGCTTGTTATTGATTACCATCCGGGAAAAGCGAATGTGGTTGCCGATGCTTTAAGCAGAAAATTGCTATTTACTTTGAGAACTATGAACACTCGGTTAAAGATATCAAATGATGGTTCGATATTAGCAGAGTTAAGAGCAAGACCCATGTTTTTACAAGAGATTTCTAAAGCTCAGAAAAATGATCAAGATTTGCAAGCCAAGAGAAAGCAATGTGAAGCTGATACGAGATCAGATTTCAGAATCGGTTCTGATGGTTGCTTGATATTAAAAAATCGGATTTGTGTACCAAAAAATGATGAGTTGATTCAAAATATTTTGCATAAAGCACATAATGGTTGTTTGGCGGTTCATTCGGGCAGTACGAAAATGTATAATGACTTGAAGAAAATGTACTGATGGAGTGGAATGAAAAGAGATATTTCCGAGTTTGTATCAAAGTGCTTAGTTTGTCAACAAGTGAAAGCTGAACACCAAGTACCTTCGGGATTACTCCGGCCTATCATGGTTCTTGAATGGAAATGGGATCGGATTACTATGGATTTTATATCAGGGTTGCCGTTAACTCCGGGGAAGAAAAATGCCATCTGGGTAATAGTTGACAGACTGACTAAATCGGCTCATTTTATTCCGGTACGTACGGATTATTCTCTTAATAAGTTGGCTGAATTGTATATCCGTGACATTGTTAGACTTCATGGAATATCTTTGTCAATCATTTCGGATAGAGATCCGAGATTTACTTCACGGATTTGGCAAAAGTTGCAAGAGGCATTAGGTACAAAGTTAAATTTCAGCACTGCCTTTCATCCACAAACTGATAGACAATCGGAGAGAGTAATTCAGATTCTTGAAGACATGCTCAGATGTTGCGTATTGGAATTTCAAGGTACTTGGGAAAGGTACTTACCATTGGTAGAATTTGCTTATAATAATAGTTATCAGACGAGTTTGAAGATGGCATCTTATGAAGCATTGTATGGTCGTAAATGTCGGACGCCATTGTATTGGATTGAACTCAAGGAAAATCAAATTTATGGAGTTGATCTAATAAAAGAAACCGAAGAAAAGGTGAAAATGATTTGAGATTGTTTGAAAGCTGCTTCAGATAGACAGAAATTTTATGCGTATTTGAAACGAAGGGAAAATCGAGCTTCCAGTTGGTGATAAGGTATTTTTGAAAGTGTCTCCATGGAAGAAAGTCCTTAGATTTGGACGGAAGGGCAAGTTAAGTCCGCGTTTTATTGGACCATACGAAATAATTGAAAAAGTTAGACCGGTAGCATATCAGCTAGTATTACCACCTGAATTAGAGAAGATTCATGATGTGTTCCATGTATCTATGTTACGTCGGTATCGTTCGGATCCTTCATATATAATTTCACCGACAGAAATTGAACTATGACCAGATATGACTTACGAAGAAGAACCGATTAAGATTTTAGCTCAAGAACTCAAACAATTAAGAAATAAAAGTGTCGCTTTCGTGAAAGTATTGTGGCAAAAGCACAGGGTAGAAGAGACTACATGGGAACCTGAAGAAACTATGAGAAACCAATACCCACACTTGTTTACCGGTAAGTTTTCGAGGATGAAAATTCTTAAAGGGGGGAGAGCTGTAATATCCCGAATTAGGGCCTAATCAGAATAGTGGTTTCGTGACCACAAATTCGAGATAGAAATAATTATTTTATAATTATTTTGATGTTTATGATATGATTTCATGATTGTGTGAAAATTTCGTGATGAAATCCTATGCCTAAAGTGCTTAAATTGAAATTAGGGACTAAATCGAATAATTTGCAAAACTTGCATTCTAGGAGTTTTTAGTATGAAATTGTTTTGGAATATTAATGATCTTAAATAGCAATTTGACCAATTTCTAAGTCTATGGACAAAAATTGGACATGGAAGGAATTTTTGGAAAGTTTAGTCGTAAGGGCATTTTGGTCATTTAGTTATTAAAATGAATTAAAAATAAAATTAAAAGCCAATTTTTGTCCATCTTCTTCATTAGGCCGAAATTGCAAGGGTTCTCAATGGTTAGGGTTTGTTTCAACCTTTCAGGCTCCATAATAAGTGATTCCAAGCCCCGTTTTTAATGTTCTTTACATTTTTGGAATCCCGGTAGCTTGATTAAGCTTATGCTAGCAATAATTCAACCTAGGGTTCATATTTGGAAAAATACCCATATGTGAAATTTGTGTATTTTGGTGTTTTATGATGGAGTATGAGGTTTTAAATTATGTTTGACAACTTGTACTACTTGGTTTTAAGCGAAAACGAGTAACAGGGCTTAATCGGTAAAAATACCTAATAGTCATAAGTACATGTTAGAGTGTGAATTTGATGTTGCCATAGAAGAGAAAAATGATCAGCATGTCATAAAACATAAGAATAAAGGATGAAGTTTAATTCCCGAGCCTAGGGGCAAAAGTGTAATTATGCAAAAGTGTAGGGGCAAAAATGTAATTTTCCAAAGTTCGTATTAAATGTTGTTTTGATGAATGTATGTATTAAATAAGATTAATTTGGCATTATAGATCAAGAGAAACGAGATTCAAGTCGCGATCGAGGGAAAAATAAAGTTTACGAAGAATAGGCTCGATTGCTAATAATTTTGTACCGAGGTAAGTTCATGTGTAAATGTAGTAACATAATTGTCATTTTAAGCAATTTAATGTTGTTTATATGATATGATGCTGATTATTATCATGAAATATTATGCTTTGTGGTTATTGTTGAATAATATGTAATTATGTGAATTACTTGATGAGTATGAACTGTCACCGAAGTATCGATTTCGATATTCTGTGGAAGACGGAAAAGATGTGTGATCGAGGAAAATGCTCGTTTGAACCTTGGGAATAGATTAGAATACAAGTGACATGTCACTAGGATGGTTGAGTTCCGAACTCGTTGAGTTGAGTTCGAGTTCACTTATGGATGCGAACGCCTGAGCTCCTTCAGTTGAGTCCGAGTTCACTTATGGGCGGGTTACATGGTAGCTTGGCTACATAAGTTCCGCAGGCTATTGAGTTTGTCTAGCTGCGGGTATGGCTCTTATGTTCATGAGATCCGCGTATTCGAATTATATTCCGATGTGTTCAACGGGTGAATCTTACGTGAATAAGAAGAAGGCCTAAAACGAAGGTGACATGTTGGTAAGTGTGGTAAATGAGAAAATTTGACAGGTATTTGCTTAAACCCTCGGGTTGAAAACTTGGTATGATGAAATTGTAGAAAGATATTAAATGTAAATGAAACATGAATGTCTTGGTGTTGTTTATGCAAATGATGTTTTATGTGAGATTATGTGATTATGTTACTTGCTATTTGCATGTGAACTTACTAAGCATTTGTGCTTACTCCCTCCTTTTCTTTCATTGTAGTTTTGACAAGCCGGCTTGAGAATTGGGATAGGTCGAAGACTCGTTCACACTATCCGAAGGCTTAAATTGGTAAAATGGCTTGTTTATTTTGAATGTGGCATGTATGGCAAAACACTCACTTTGTGTAATTGATCTTATGATATGGCTATGGTTTCGTAAGAAAAGGGTTTGTAAATGATTAGCCATTGGAATGGCCAATCTAAGTCATATTTGATATTATGTATGTTTAAAATGCTATTTAGTCCATGAAAATCCTTAGTAAAGTGAAATTTGCCATAAAACAGAATCTGACAGCAGCAGTGATGTAAATTTGAAAAATCACTAAAAATAGTAGAAATGGAATCAAATGATGAGTAAGTTATGAAATTGAAGCTTAATTATTATATTTTCATATGGATTGAACAAAACAGGTATATAAATTATATTTTATGAGATATTTGAATTTTTGTGAAACAGGGCTAGAGTGATTTCTGGATCCCCTATTCTGACTTTAAAAATTCATCATAAATTGTAAATAAATAATTAGAAGTAATTATTTATATGTACAGATTCCTTATTGAGTCTAGTTTTAAGAGAAGTAAACTTAATAGTCATTGAAATTCTGTACAGAGAGATATCTAATTCGTAATATACAGAGGGCAGAGCAGTCGAACCCTGAAACAGGGGAGACTTTATCTAATAAACTGTACTAATTTGCTTGACCAAAAATTTTAGAAAAAAAGGAGTAAATAGATATATGAGTCTAGTTTTAGGGAAAATTTATGGAATTAGATTTTAAGTTTTGGAACTTGAGATATGAATTTTTAAGTGACTGTGACGCAGATTGCTAGCTTGACTGGAAATTTTAAAAATAAATTGTTCGAGCTATTTAAGTAATGAATTAAGTCTGTTAACACCTCGTGTTCGACTCCGGTGATGGTCTCGGGTACGGGGAATTACATAGCAGGCTTTTTATGAAATGTTTTACCCACATTTAAGTAAAAGCCTACTGCCTAGATACAGTGCTTATTCTTTTAAAGTCAAAAAGTTTTGCTCTTGGTCAGGCTTGAACCTAAGACTTATCGGACTCTTTCCAGAACACATAACCACTGAGACAAGCATGTTTTTGCATCACCTTCTTGGACAACTAACTATTTATTTTCCGCCTCCTACCTGCTCCCATGGACAAGACCCAATATTTCCAGGCCCAAATTTGGGGCGTTACAACAACTTTTGATATTCTAAGTTTTTCATTGTAATTTAGTTTTCATTTTTTCTTTCTATTAGGTTTATATTTTTTTTCAGTTCTTTTCATCCATGTTTTTTGGAGAACTTGATTTGTAGATGCAATCAAACATTTGAGATTTTTGCGCTTCATCAATCGAATACAATTAGGATTCTCTAAACTTTATTCTTGTTTTATTTTTCATGCATATATTTATCATCAAGTTTACTATGTTTATGGATTCCATGAGGAACTAATCCTCTTATGGAGGATTAGCGAGTGGAGGTTTGATTCATTAATTGCTATGTAGGGTTTTCTTAGCAAATCAGCTATTCAAGAGAGGAAGAACTTAAACTTAGACTTGACGGTCCTAGGAAGTCATTTAGGTAGGAATTAACCCAAAATTGGTATGGCCTATCCGTGAACATTTAGCCCTGAACCGGTCTGGACTATGAGGTCAAAAGATAAGTAGATATTTCTAACTCATTAGTTTAGTGGAAGATCGAGAGATCCTACTAGGGTAATGACTAATTGATTGAATAGAAACTCGAAATAAGAATTAGTTTTAATCACCAAAGCAAGCTAATTACCCATGCCTTCATTTGATTGAGTTTAGAAATTAGTTTTATGAAGTCCCTTTTATTTATGTAGTTTTTAATTCTTTATTTATAAAAACCCCAAAAATCTTTCCTTTATGTTTTATCATAATATAATTTATTTAAACTACTAATTAATTCTATTTGCATTTAGATTAACTTTAATTTAGTACTCGCCTCCCTTGGGGTGCGATCCTCGGAGTACTCACCTACTTCGTTGTAAAATTATATTACAACCTAACCCATATACGTGCAAACACTACCTCAAATCTATATCTTTAGTTGCAGTATTCACACTCTGGACGTTAGTCCATCTGAAGGCAGTCACTTACCATCCTAATCTGACTAGGAATCCTTGTCAACTTATTTCCATCTCATAGTCCGCCCATCATTTGGGCGACCACTACTACTTAGTCAAATATTCCTCATTGTGATTCCTTAACCGTTCCTACTACAATGGGTCATATAAATGGAACATTCTTGGTTCGCCTATTCTGTATGCCAATATTGGCCTTTTTGGGCAAACACTTCTTCGTGTGTTGTTTTTCTATATAACTATATGCCTAATTCAGAGACTTATAGACTCTTACCATTATTCATTGAATCGTCATACTTAGCTTAGGTATAAGTTTCGTTCCTCTAAAATACACCAAACTAAGGTGTCACAAATGCACTCAGAAAGAAACTTATACTTAATCCAATCCTAATGCTGGAAACTTAAAGCTATCCTTTTAAGCCTTATTCCTATGGACTATATTTCAAATTTTCAGGACTTCGCCCAAAGGCATACTCGTGAAGTCCTATTTCTTAAATGATTTATCACTTTACTTATTCAGAACATATTTCAAAATTATTACTTCTAAAGCAACACTCGAATACTAGGGCTTTACCAGGAAGGATGTTATCACTCTCCCCCACTTAGGAAATTTTGTCCTTAAAATTTCTTATCTTTCTCAAAGTTCTATTACCTAAGTAAGACAACATTCAGTCATCAAGGACAGTATTACTTCTGTATAAGTTTCCAATATCTTTTCTCTACTGGCATATCGGTTGAAAATCTCCTCGAAAATCGTCACTTATCTACTTTTGAGGACATAAATTAAATTTGGCAGTCAAACAATTAAGGGCGAATCTTATGCAATTTCCTTAGGACATTGTTAAACTCATACTGGGGAATATAAGTCGTCATTTTAACTTACTATGCATCCCTTATTTATTGCTATCATTTCAACACTCATCTCTTATGACAATTCTCAATACCCTATTTGAAGAAGTCGAACAATTCCCACCAGATTAACTACCCTGGCAAGGCTAACTTTCCTTATAAATCAGCCATGCTTTTGCCTTTAAATTTGTAAGATTAATTGAAATCCCATCCTTCCTCTTGTTACACTCTTCCTTACTTTCCTCAGAAGCAAGGTCCCTGCAATGAAACCAAGAAACCATCCAGACATCATTGAGACGACATTGCTTAAAGCCTTATCTCTCTTTTTCCTTAGGGGTCCCTAGCCAAAGGACAGACTTAGATCCTGGTGTGGATTACTCAATTTCCCCATTACCCATTCTCATTAGTGACTCTATTAGCACCTTGTAGCTAGAAGAGACTCTTCAAAAGATCACATGGAACTTGAGGAACGACCATGTTACTTAGTACAAATCGGCACCATATATGTGAGGCAATTTCTCACCGTTGTTCCATAGGGAGAAACCACAAAGGAAATCACCATTGAGACCTCCTCTCAGCACCGAGCGTTAGCTTTCTAAGGTCTCTAGTGGTCCACTAGCTTGGAAGGTCACTTTTTTCCAACACGTTCACCATATTCCTCTGTGACCCTTCCTCCCAATAACCTTACTAATTATTTCCTTGCATTTTTACTAGCTCTGCACAAAAGTAGGGATAGTGAAACATACTTGTGAGACTAAGCCAGGCACGGCGTGC
Source organism: Gossypium hirsutum (assembly GCF_007990345.1). Taxonomy (NCBI): domain Eukaryota; kingdom Viridiplantae; phylum Streptophyta; class Magnoliopsida; order Malvales; family Malvaceae; genus Gossypium; species Gossypium hirsutum. The sequence goes on from NC_053431.1 coordinate 88,823,556, forward strand.
TATGCATACAGGGTTCCTTCATATCCCTTCGTCTGAAAACTAGCTAAACCATGCTCTGATACCAAAACTTGTAACGCCCACTTCCTAACCTAATCTACCGGATCTGAATCTTGAGTGTTATGTACTTCTTACATATGTAACTTAGAAATTTTCTTTTACTCATTACTGTAAACATCTCTATGAGTATAAAAGAATTTCTTATTATCGTACATTTGCATTTCGCCTATGTACAAACTACTATCTATGGCTACTATAGGGTTTCTTGTAAAAATACAATGTGTGGTTATTATTTCGACTCACTAGACATTCCTACTTCCTCTCTTAGTCTATTGGATATACTTTTGGGGCACTACTTAATGAACTTCAGCGTAAACTCTAACTGGTCATTTGACTTCATCTGTATGCATAACAGCCCAACGCGCCGCTTTCTTGGTATAGCCCTGACATCGTCTTTCGATGCATATTCCTTTATAGACTTGAAAATAGAAACAACTTTTGTAAGTTCGTAAGAACTTAGTGAGCTAAACTTTAAAATACATTTTCATTCATTCTACATTAAATATGTTATTTTGCACATCCTTGTGGTATTTCTTGACCCTTCTTCCTTCTTTAGTGGGTATAATACTGATACTACCATATTTCTTTCTCCAGAACCATTTTCCCTTCTCCTAAGCATACTATACTTAACATTTCTTTACTTTCTATATCATTTCTTAAATCTTATCTTTACATAATCCTTAACCTTTTAATTTACATTATTATCAGATTTAATACTTATTTCATACTTACCAGTCTTATCATTTTTTTAGGCGGGTTAGACTATGCCCAATACTTAACTCGAAATTCGCCCAGGTTTTCCTTACCTTAGTGCACTCTTTATACATACTTTCAACATAAAATTTTGCCTCCCCACATACTCTGGCATACACTAGCCTTTCTATTCATTCCTTCTAACTATATGGGGTTTGTCATTCATTCGGTGTCCGTTCAAAGGCATTGTCTTCAAATGATCATCACGAGATCTATTCTTCAAATTTCACCGCAAAGTTATTCCTTTCCAAAGATAACCATAGAGGCTTTTTAGAGTCTCTCCATGTAGGTGTCCTTTTAACAGATATAGCCATAAAGGCTATCTTTAATAAAGATCGCCACAAAAGCTTCCTTGAACAAAGATTACCTACAAAGGCTTCCTTTAATAGAGATTAGCCACAAAGGATTCCTTTAACAAAGATTAGCCACAAAGGCTTCCTTTGATAGAGTTTAGCCACAAAGGCTTCCCTTTAACAGAGATTAGCCACAAAGGCTTCCATTTAACAGAGATAGCCACAAAGGCTTCCATTTAATAGGGATAGCCATAAAGGCTTCCAATTAATAGAGATTGCCACAAAGGCTTCCTTAGATTGCATCATAAAGGTGTCTTCTTATTGTAACACCCTTAACTCGTATCCGTCACCAGAACAGGGTTACGAGCATTACTAAAATTTTTCAAAACATTTTTTAGATAATTCACGTAAATTACTATTCATTAACTGAGATTATTCATAATGTCCTTTAAATGGACCCTCGAGGCCCAATACGAGCATTAGAATCGAGTCAGGACTTAATCAGAAACTCTAAGAATTTTTCGTAAAATTTAAAAATTTTCCAAGTTATAGGGCACACACGCCGCGTGGTCCAAGGGACACACCCGTGTGACCCTAGGACATGCCTATGCTACAAGTCGTGTATTACCCTGTGTAACTCTCTGACTTGTGTACACAGCCATTGCAATAGTCTGGTTTAGACCCTAGTCAGAATAAAGGTTTCGGGACCACAAATTCGAGTAAGAAAAATATTTTAATATTATTTTTTGTTCTTATAATATGTGAATTAACATGTATGAAAGTTTCGTGTGAAAATTTAGTTGTTTGTATGCTTAATTTGATAAAAGGACCTAATCGCTTAAAATGTAAAAGATGTGTTCTATTTGCTAAAGTGTCTATTTGCTATGTCTTTATAATTGAGAGGTCCTTATGTTGTTATTTGACCATTGAACTATGAGTGGACATTAATGGCCTTAATATAATGGTTTATTAATTGATAATTGATGAATTAATATGTGTCAAATAAAAAAAATGTTAAAATTAGTTCATTTTAAGTGTTCTTCAATCAAAAATCAAAGAAAAAGAATACCTAGGGTTTGGCCAATGTTTTCTATGATTAAGGTATGTGTTTTGATCGATTTTTGATAATTTCTACGTTTTTGTGATCGTTGCTTTGTGTTTTACTAAGCTTATGCCGCAATTTCTGATTTTGTTGATGATTTTGAGTTATGCCATGTTGATAATGTGAGCTTTATGAATTTTAATGGTGGTAAATGAAAGATATGTGTTAGATTACTAAGTTTTGTCTTTGAATTTTTGATGAAATTGAGTAATTTTGGCTAATTTGTAAAAATGAGATTTTGAGGGACTAAAATGTAAATTAAATGAAATGTGGGGGCTTATATGAACACTATGAATATTATGTGTATTTTGTGATTTTGTGAAATAGAGACTAAAGTGTTGAAATGTGAAAATGTGAAGGCTAATTTGTAAAATTCCCTAAATATGTGTTTTTGGATTGATTTGAATGAATGTGAATTTAAATAAGTTAAATTTGAATTGATTTAGATCAGGAACCAAAGAAAACGGAATTAGATTGAGGGAAAATGAAAGTCATTGAATAGTAGCTCATTCCCGTTCATTTACGTACGAGGTAAGTCAATATAAAAATAAATGTGTTTTGAATTTAATTACTATTGATTATATGCTATTGAACAATAATGAATGATTATATGAGTTGGGAATGAAATATCCGAGAAAGTATCGACAAGGTTCTGGCGTCTGAAAAGCCCTGTACGAACCTTAGGAATAGTTAGGATACATATGTCATGACATAGGATCTAATATGAGTTATCGTGTAAGACCACGTCTGGGACGTTGGTATTGACTTATGATTTACGTATAAGTCTATGTCTAGGACAACGACATTGTATTTGGTTTCGTGTAAGACCCTGTCTAGGACAGTGGCATTGATATTTAATTACATTAAGACCATGTCTGGGACATTGACATTGTAAGAGCTTTCCAAGTTATCCGAGTATCCTTATTGATTCCAAACAGTTCAACGGGCATTCCGAGAAAATGGTTGACTATGTGAATTTTTATCTGATCTAGGTACGTTTGAATTGTATACCATGTTTGAGAATGAAAGGTAAGTACATGTACCTTGGTGAATATATGATATAAGTATAAGTTGCTATGAGAATGAGATATGAAATATATATGCGAATCATGATCAAATGAACTATAAGAGATATATGGCTATGAGAGTGTAATGAATTGGTTTAAATTGATGTTATATGTTAAGTTTATTTGTATATGGCTTACTAAGCTTTTGAAAGCTTATTTTGTGTGTGTTTGCATTGTTTTATAGATATCAAACCTACTGGGAGCTCAGGGATCATCGAGGATCATCACCACATTATCGAACTCTATTCTTGGTATCTTTTGTAAATGAATATATTGAAGTATGACATGTATAGGCTAGAAGTTTGTGAATATGTTTGGTAATGTGTATATCATGCCATGTGATATGGCTGGATTATGGTTGAATTCATGGATTAATTTTGGTATATGATATGTGATGCAAATTATGCCTATGTGTTGTGCTCATGAATGGCCAAGGGTATAGGTCATTAAGGTAAGTTTGTGGTAAGTGCTTATGTGAGAAATTGGTAAGTTCATGGCATGAGAATGAATGAAGTGAATTGAGATTATGAAGTATATGTTAGGTATGGTATTAGCTCATGATTTTGCATGTTTTGATTTACATGTTGAGTATGAAATAGATTGGTGATTATATGATATGGATGATGGATGTTTGATGATTGAAATTAGATGAAAATACTATATAATTGAAGTGTATTTGATGCTTGTAGGGAGGACCCAAATTGGGTGGCAATTTGGCCTTGTAAATGGCCTATTTTTGCCCACATGAGTGTGTATCACAGCCTTGTTGCTCGAAGGCCATTTCAAGATGAGCCTAGGAAGAGCACACGGTCACACACACGGGCGTGTGCTAAGCCATGTGGCTAAGTCAATTTCGACCACGGGCTAGACACATGGGCATGTGACTAGCCATGTGAACCAAGTCAGTTTCGACCACGGCCATGGCACAAGGGCATGTCTTGTGGCCATGTGAATAAGTCAGTATGTATGCCCTATTTTGACATGGCCTAGACACACGGGCGTGTCTAAAGCCGTGTAAGGCACACGGCCTGTTCAAACGGGCGTGTGAACTGTACGACTTTGAAAATGTTTAAGTTTCGAAAAATATTATATGAGCTTGGTTTAGTCTCGACCCTTTTGTAATACATGTTTAAGGTCTCAAGGACTTAAGTAAGGGACTTATTGTTGATGTTTGATTATGATTTGAAAATGATGTTTATTAATTGTTCATAAAATGTTTAGATCTATCCGGTAACACCTTTAACCCTATTTCGGTGACGGATAGTTAGGGGTGTTACAGTCATGCCACACGCCTATATGCTAGGCCGTGTTACTCACACAGTTGAGACACACGCCCGTATCTCTACCGTATGCTCAATTCTGAGCATTATGTTTCTCAAATTTAAGGTGCAAGGGACACACAGCTTAACCACACGTCCATGTATCAGGCCGTGTGTCACACACGGTCTAGGTACACGCCCATGTGTCAACCCGTGTGGACAAAATAAAGCTATTTCTAGCTTCATTTCTCACCCAAAATCATACCAAATTCCTACACCAAACTTACATCCAAATACCAACCAATCCAAGCATTGAATTCAAGAAATTTATAACATCTAATCATGATATATTGTTACATGCATTCATGCTTAAATCTCACCTTTTATAAGCATACTCATTTAACCTTTCTCAATCAATCAATAATAAACACTTATGTTATCTCTATAAAAAAAACTTAAATACATATATATACATGTACCAAAACATAATCATCACTAGCCATTCTAATGGCTAGATTACAACAATCATTTACATTTACATAACAATCATTTACATTTATATGCCAATATGACCAATATAACCTATACATGCCATTATAACCACAATTGATTTACCATATTGTACCGGCATGGGCCACTGGTTAGTGTGAGTGATCTCCAACAAGCTTCCAATCTAATGAGCTTCTGATTTACTCTCAAATAGGAGAGTAAAACTAAGCATAAAATGCTTATTAAGTTCATATAACATGGTATTTAACTTACCATTAAGTCTATTTTGAGGTAACTATGTAAGGCATATTCAATCAATTTGACCTCAAGCCCTACACACATCCTCATTGCCCTTATTAGTCATATATTCCATAATAACATCAAAACATATATAGGCTCAACAACAATCAAGTTCCCATGCACATATGCTTTCCACAACATGTACTCATTTAACATGTATAAATCATCTCTTTATATTACAAGTATAATTTCATAATAGTTCATCTCGAGCTCAGATTATTTCATGTAAGAACTTTACTCATATCATTTGAAATATCAAGGTCAGACGAGTAGTAGTACACTCAAGGTGTACAAGTCTATAATCAAGGATGAACATATATTCATCAAATAAATTTCATGTACAAATATCATCATCTCATATGTCCATATATCGATTATCATGTATCACCATTTTCATGTATTTTAGATAGATACGTGTTATAACTTATTTCTTATTCATATATTCTCATGTTAAGATTTTTACCCATCAAATATATCTGAAATATCGATGGATACACAGGTAGTACACTCGAGGTGTATCCGTCAATTCATATTCAATGGTACCCATAAGATACTATTTCAGAGAGTACACTCTCGAGCCACATATATTTAGACAACAGGATACCAGTCCAGGCTAAATCCTGTCTACAATATATACTCAATAAAGCTTAGTCAGGATTGCCAGTCCAGGCTAAATCCTTTTTATGACATATGCTCTAAAGAGCTTGATCTGGATTACCCATCCAGGCTAAATCAAACCATAACATATGCTCGAGAGGACTTATATCAGGATTACCGGTCTGGGCTAAATCCTTTCATAAATAAGGTCAATAGGATTACTCATCCGAGCTAAACCCCGTCAGCAACAATTGCAGGACCTCATTCATTTCGGGAAATCACATATCCATCGATTTTCATTTATTCAAACGAGATTTAACATTTTCAAGCATTTCCTGGCATGTGATTATTTCATACATCTATCACATCCATATAATTCAAATGATCACATTCCACATTCATTCCAAGCATAAAAGTAACTTTTTCATTGTTTATCCTTTATCGGGCATTATCGTGGATCGGGCTTTGTCAGATACATTTTCAATGTCACATATATATATGATATTTATACAATTTACAACACTACATTTAATTCAAGCATATAAATATACACAATTTAGTTACACAAATTTACCTCGACAAATGTTCGTGTATGTAAAATCTACTAATCCGACGTATTCCTTTTTTCCTCGTTCTAGCTCCGAATTTGGTCTATCCGGATCCATACTAGTAAATTTAACATCAATTTATCATATTTCATATTCAAGGGGACTCAATTTTCATCCTAGGAAAAATTACCATTTTACACTTAACTTTTCCATAAATTCCAATTTCGTCCCTAAGCTGGGAAAATGAAATTTGTGCAATTTACTCCCTATTCCAAGCCTAACCAAAATTTCACCATAAAATTTACAGCACATATATTCTATAAAATTCAGAATTTTTCTTCAATTTTCACAAATTTACATTTTAGTTCCTAAATCATGTTTTCATCAAAAATCACATTGTAAAAGTTGTTTATCTATCAACAACTTTTCATTTTCTACCATAAATTTCAAATTTTTAGCATATTCATCCATGACCTAATTTCCATACTTTGATAACTCTTCAAATTGATCCCCCAAATAGATAGATTAAGCTATCTCGGTTTCAACTCTAGAATTTTTTTATTTGAGGCAAATGCTACAAGTTTGAGCCTGCATAAATTAGACACTTGCTCCACCATTCCTATACCAAGGATGTGGAATTTGGAAAATCAAAAGACACCATTACTTCTTAGATTACAAATGAAGTTCATCTCACCTAGCCTATTGGTTCAAAACCTCACTCATCTACCTTAGGACAAACCTATGTTGCCCTAAATGTCATAGCCATAAAGAATTGGCTTCCCAATAACTAGAGGCACAATGCGACAAAAAAGACGATTATCCTATTGAGTTAGGTGAGAGTTGGAATCCAAATTGATATTAGAGACTTGATCTTCACATAGATTTTTTGACATGCTAAAAAGGTGTAATCAGTTAAGTCTTCCCTATCCTTCTCTCATATTTCAAATACAATTTTTGTAAAACGACAAAATTATCAAGGTTGCTGAGAAGTATGAAAAGATGTATCCTGAGTTGAAGTTCTATCACAAGTGGTTATAAGAAAGGCATGCTCCCCTGGACCTTGGGAATGTTCAAGACGAAGAAGCCCCTATTGAAGGCACAATAGTGCCTGAAATTGTTGGCATAAATACAGACATAGTTATTGGTTCCTCAAGCACATCAAATGTTTTTGATCAGAGCTCCTCAAGTTGTTTTCTGATAAGATTGTTGCGAATGAAAGGTAGATCAAGGACCTCAAAGCTCAAAAAAGCAAGCTATTAGCCATAAAGTTGATATTTTGGCCAAGCAGCTTTAGTGATCCCTTTGTAATCATTGAACAAAAAGAAGGTATTAGTGGTGTGATGGTTTTTTTGTGCAAGATTAACCCCAAACTTAGGGTTTCAATTCTCATAATTTGGTATGATGATTCTTTTGTACATATGCTCACTTAGTCTAATAATCTTATAGTCCTCCCCTTATATGTTTTGGATCATATTAACAAGCTTATGCTTGTGTCTTTATTGTATTCATACATTCATCAATGAATAGCTCTATTTGTTATCATAAAGATAAGAGTGTATGATTAAGGGGAATTACTTAGGGGGAGAATATGTAATTGTGACAAGTTTATATTTCCCTGTATATGTTTTGTTCAAAAATTGTCAAAGGGGGAGATTTTTGCCACATTTGAAGGCAAGGTTTATAATGAGGTTGTTACTGTGGCTAAAACAGTGGCCACAACTTCAAGCACTATCTCATTCCCGAGCTTGCCTATTTTTAGTGTTGGAAAAGTTTAGAACAAAAGTATTGGGCTATCTATTTTGAAGACATTTGGACAAGGTAAAACCCAAAACATGAAGAGCAATTGAGTTGAAATTGAAGACTTGAAGATTGGTTTCTTACGAATAAGTCTGGTTACTTGTGGAACAAGTTATGTCACATTCTATGATTGAAGAAATTGGATTACATCAAGATTCTTATGAAATTATTATTGTAACACCCCGTACCCGAGACCGTGGTCGGAAGCGACCACGAGGTGCTAACAGACATAATTCATGTATGTTCACAGTCCATTTTAAAAATTTCCAGACAGCTGGCTAACTGCGTCACTGTCACCTTAAAAATCATATCTTGAGTTCAAAAACTCGAAAATCAGTTTTGAAATTTTCCCTGAAACTAGACTCATATATCCATCCACAAATTGTTTTCTAGAATTTTTCGTTGAGCCAATTAGTACAGTTTATTAGTTAAATTCTTCCCTGTTACAGGGTTCGACTACACTGACCTTCCTGAATTGCGACTTAGATAACTCCTTATACAGGGCTTCAATACTTATGTCGTTTGTTTCTAATGAAACTAAACTCAAAAAGGAATCTATACATATATGGCATGACTTCTAATTATCTCTGGTTAATTTATAATTAATTTCCAAAGTTAGATCAGGGGATCCAGAAATCACTCTGGCCCTGTACCACGAAAACTTAAATATCTCTTAAAATACGACTCATATGACCGTTTCGTTTCTTCCATATGGAAGTATGTTCATCATGGTTCGATTACATAATTTATTCACTATTTAATTCCATTCTTACTATTTTTAGTGATTTTTCAAATTCACACCACTGCTGCTGTCAGCATCTGCCTTTAAGGTAGACTTTACCTATTACATAGTTTCCATGATTCAACTAACCCTTTAGCATATATAGCACAAAGTATGATCGTGATTAACCATTCCATTGGCCAATCATTGCCAAGCATATCCACACCTCTCAATAACCATATACATACAAAATGATTATAATATTATGCTCAAAAATATATATAAGCCATTTTCGCATGGCTATCCAAATTTATACAAAACCAAAGGGTACATGACCCACAACAAAAATGGTAGTTCTATACATGCCATTTCAAAGCTCAACCAAAAGTGTACCAAAAGGGGCTTTGATAGTGTGGACGACTTCGACTTCAACAATCCCGAGTCCGATAGCTAACGAACCAAAATCTATAAAACAGAGAATCAAAGAAACGGAGTAAGCATTTAATGCTTAATAAGTTTTGAGCCATGAAATTAGACACAACTAAAGTATAACATTCGTATGGCTAAACGGATAATTTCATATGCACAAATTCTCAATATCATACTTACTTCACATTACCGACCCTTATATTCATACACAAAAGATCAATTTAGCCAAAGGCCGGTAGCTCATTTATCGACTGAGCGAATACTATTTGTAAGGAATCAACCAATTCAATGCATATACGAAACATACCTCATCGCTGGGATTTTACGAACGTATTAATTGAAATTATTACTGCTAGATCGCTCATTCCCAAGCCAGGTACCTTCGGGATTTAACCGGATATAGCTACTCGCTCGAATGCCTTCGGGACATAGCCCGGATGTAGTAACTCGCACAAATGCCTTCGGGACTTAGCCCGGATATAGTAACTCGCACAAATGCCTTCGGGGCTTAACCCAGATATAGTAACTCGCACAAATGCCTTCGGGACTTAGCCCGGAACTAGTCACTAGCGCAAATGCCTTCGGGACTTAGCCCGGTTATCATCCGAATATTCATGCACATATCAATAAATCATGACACATTTATATCTTATTTTCATAATTAGAGTTCAAACACAAGTCACGTATTAAGCACTCCCATTTTCGGCTCACTAGCCACATACGGCTACCGTCGTACGTATAGACTAATTAACTCATCATATAATTCAAGTAGAATCATCATATCACCGTATATTTGTTATGCTCATACATCATGACTTAATCAAATCATAAACTAAGTCTCATTGCTCGAAAACTTACCTCGGATGTTGTCGACCGATTTCGATGGCTATTCGACCACTTTTTCCTTCCCTTTATCGGATTTAGTTCCCCTTTGCTCTTGAGCTAATCCAAACAAATTTAACTTATTAAAGTCTCATTATGCTATCTTATGGTCGAATATGACAAGGAGTTTGATAGGTCATATGGCCACCTTTAGCTCAAATACAAAATGGTCATACGCATTTTTAATCACATTGAGCAATTTAACACAATTAATCTAACATTTCCTCATGTACACCTTTATGACCATACACATATCATTAACCTAATATCACCTAACTAAGCACTTTAACAAGTTTTCTTTAACTATACACACATTCGGCAATGACAAAGACAACTTAACAAACCTCAAATTCAACTTATAACAATATATACTCAATATTCAAAGCATTTAACATCACTTCATCATAATCTTACATCATGGCCGAATGCTCCTTTTAAACCATTTACCCTCACAAAGCATAAATTTCATCACCAAGCTTACAAGCTTATAATCCATGAATTATAACCTCCTAATATTCATCCAACTTTCACTCATTAGCTTCTAACATAAATCTCAAAATCTATAGTTCTTTTTTTTTTCTACCCATGACCGAAATCTCCAACAACACCAAATGAAAATATACTTCATGGATCTAAGGTAGAACCAAGAAAGGAACTCATAAATATCAAGGTGTAAGCACCTACCATTGTTCATCTAGATTTAGCATGGAACATAACCATCACCCTTATTAATCTCCATAGCCGAAAACCTTACTCAATCCAAAATCAAAATTTCAACATGGGTTACCAAAAATAACTTGATAACTCACTCAATATCAACTAAAATTTCAAGGACTAGCATAAACTTTCTTACCTTAATATTCACCTAAGATGGCCGATTGCTTCATCCCCTTCTTCCTCTTTTCAATTCGGCCAAGAAGAACCAAAGAATGAAGCCTTTTTTTCTCTTCTAGTTTCGGCAAAAATGGGGGAGCAAGGATGAAACAACTTTGGTTTCTCCTCCCACTCCCCACATATTTTATTGTTCTTAACACAACATGTTGTCATAAACTTTTCATAATATGTTTTACCCATCACAATTTGTCTATCCACCTTGTCATGGCCGGCCACTACTATTTAAGGGGGAAAATTGACATGCAAGTCCACCTTTATGATTATATGCACTAATAGATCCTTATAGATTAACCTATCACATTTCAAAAGTGTCACACATAAGTCCTATTAACTAAATTCACGTGCAATTAACTAAATCGAAGCTTAAAACTTTCACACATTCATATTCACACATTTTAGACAATAAATATCATATTCAAATAATTTAGTGACTCGGTTTAGCGGTCCCGAAACTGCTTTCCGACTAGGGTCACTTTAGGGCTGTCACAACTTTCCCCCACTTAAGAAATTTTCGTCCCCAAAAATCTTACCGGTAAATAGGTTTGGGTATCGCTCTTTCATAGAGTTCTCGGTTTCCCAAGTAGCTTCTTCGATTCCGTGTCTGAGCCATAACACTTTTACTAACGGAACCCTTTTGTTTCGCAACGCTTTCACTTCACGAGCTAGGATACAAATCGGTTCTTCTTCATAACTCATGTCGGATTGAATTTCAGCCTCTGATGGATTAATTATGTGTGATGGATCAGATCTATAACGTCGAAGCATCGATACATGAAAAGACGTCGTGAATCTTTTCAAGTTCAGGGGGCAAAATCAATCTATACGTAACTGGACCAAATCTTTCGGAGATTTCATACGGCCCAATGAATCTCGGACTCAATTTGCCCTTACGGCCAAATCTGAGTATCTTTTTCCAAGGTGAAACTTTAAGAAACACTTTGTCCCCCACCTGATACTCGATGTCTTTTCGTTTCAAATCAACGTACGACTTCTGGCGATCTGTGGTTGCCTTCAGACTTTCACGGATTACTTTTACTTTCTGTTCAGCATCTTTAATCAAATCAACTCCAAAAATTTTACTTTCACCGAGCTCGGTCCAAAACAATGGTGTACGACATTTACGACCGTACAAAGCCTCGTAAGGTGCCATCTTAATACTTGATTGAAAACTGTTATTGTAAGCGAATTCAATCAAAGGTAAATACCGCTCCCATGAACCACTAAACTCGAGGATGCAACATCTCAACATATCCTCAAGTATCTGAATTATCCGCTCGGATTGACCATCAGTTTGTGGATGAAAAGTGGTGCTAAAATGCAGCTTGGTACCCAAAGCTTCTTGCAATTTTTTCCAAAATCGCGAGGTGAATCTCGGATCTCTATCCGACACAATAGAAATCGGTACCCCGTGTAATCTCACAATCTGAGAAACATACAATTCAGCTAGTTTATCCAATGAAAAATCCGTACGTACGGGGATAAAGTGAGCCGACTTAGTCAGTCTATCAGCAACAACCCAAATCGCATCTTTCTTACTTGCTGACACTGGCAACCCAGATACAAAATCCATCGTGACTCGATCCCATTTCCATTCAAGTATCATGATCGGCTTAAGTAAACCAGTAGGCACTTGATGTTCCGCCTTCACTTGCTGACATACTAAGCACTTCGAGACAAAATCAGAAATGTCCCGTTTCATACAATGCCACCAAAACTGACGTCTTAGGTCGTTGTACAATTTCGTACTCCCCGGGTGAATTGACATTCGGCTGCAATGAGCTTCGTTCAGAATCATCGAAATGAGTTCTGAATTTCTTGGAACACACAAACGATTTCTGAACCTCAAACAATCGTCATCATCAACTTGAAACTCTGATTCCATATTCGGAACACATTCAGCCCGTTTTGCAACCAATTCATCATCGACTTTCTGAGCTTCACGAATTTGATGAATCAACAATGGTTTGGCCTTTAATTCTACCACTAACACATTGTCGGATAGAACGGACAAGTGTACATTCATCGCTTATAAAGCAAACAGTGATTTACGACTTAAGGCATCCGCCACCACATTAGCCTTTCCCAGGTGATAATCAATGACAAGCTCATAATCTTTCAACAACTCAAGCCAACGCCTTTATCGCAGATTCAAGTCTCTTTGATTCATCAAATATTTGAGACTTTTGTGATCCGAATATACATGGCACTTCTCACCAAATAAGTAATGTCGCCATATTTTCAAGGCGAACACAATGGCAGCTAGTTCGAGATCATGGGTTGGATAATTCTTCTCATGTGGCTTCAGTTGTCTCGACGCATAGGCCACAACTCGACCTTCTTGCATCAATACGCAACCCAACCCAAGTAGGGAGGCATCACTATAAATGACAAACTCTTTGCCTGATTCGGGCTGCACTAGAATCGGAGCTTCAGTCAAATAAGTTTTCAGTTGATCAAAACTTTTCTGACATTTTTCCGTCCATTCGAACTTAACATCTTTTTGAAGTAGCTTCGTCATTGGTGTGGCTATCATCGAGAAACCCTTTACAAACCGTCTGTAGTAGCCGGCTAGTCCCAAAAAGCTCCGAACCTCCGTAATATTTCTCGGAGGCTTCCAGTTAAGTATGGCTGAAATTTTGCTCGGGTCAACACGAATACCTGATGCGGATACCACATGACCCAAGAAGCTCACCTCTCTTAACCAGAACTCACACTTACTGAACTTAGCATATAACTACTTATCCCATAAAATTTGCAACACTAATCCCAGGTGTTCAGCATGATCGGTTTCATTTCTCGAATAGACCAAAATATCATCGATAAACACAACTACAAACCGATCCAAATACGGTCTGAAGATCCGATTCATCAAATCCATAAATACCGCAGGGGCATTAGTGAGCCCAAACAGCATCACTAAGAATTCGTAGTGACCGTATCTCGTTCTGAAAGCAGTTTTGGGTATATCCGAATCTCGAATTTGCAACTGATAATAACCCGATCTCAAGTCTATCTTTGAAAACACTGAGGCTCCCTTTAGTTGATCAAACAAATCATCAATGCGCGGCATCGGATATTTATTCTTTATTGTCACCTTATTCAGCTGACGATAGTCAATGCACAACCTCATGGTTCCGTCCTTCTTTTTCACAAACAATACTGGTGCACCCCAAGGTGAGAAACTTAGTCGAACAAAACCTCTATCCGTCAACTCTTGCAACTGAGCTTTCAATTCCTTTAATCCCGTTGGTGCCATACGATACGGAGCTATCAAAATCGGTGTAGTCCCAGGTACAAGCTCGATGCCAAACTCTACCTCCCGAACAGGTGGTAAACCCGGTAATTCTTCGGGAAAAACATCCGGGTATTCACAAACCACTGGCACAGATTCAGGCTTCTTTTCTAACTCTTTGTCATCAAGTACATATGCAAGGTATGCTTCACACCCTTTTCTTACATATTTCTGAGCCAACATTGATGATATTACAGCTGGCAACCTATTCAAGTCAGTAGACTCAACTCGGATTATCTCGTTATTTACACACCTCAAATCGATGGTTTTTCTTTTGCAATTTACAATTGCATCATGTACGGTCAACCAATCCATACCGAGGATAACATCAAACTCGTCAAACGGTAAAAGCATCAAATCGGCCGAAAAACAGGAACCTCGGATTACTAGGGGACATTTCTTGCACACTTTGTCGACAAGCACGTAACGACCCAAAGGATTTGACACCCGAATTACAAACTCAGTACACTCAACAGGTAGAGTCTTACTGGATGCTAAGGTTTCACATATATAAGAATGAGTAGAACCAGGGTCAATCAAAGCAATCACATTAGTATCAAAGAAAGTAAAAGTACCGGTAATAACATCTGGCGAGGAAGCATCCTCGTGTGCGCATATAGCGTAAGCTCTAGCAGGAGCACGAGCCTCAGATCTGGTTGTAGCATCTCTAGATCCTCTCTGACCGCCACTAGCATTGCCCGTATTCCTAGATGGTCTACCCCGAGTAGTAGTAGCACCAGGCTTCCCACTCTGATTTACGTTGTGTTCAGACAATCTCGGGCAATCTCTAATAAAGTGGTCAGCTGACCCGCACTTGTAACAGGAGCGGTCATGGAATCTACAACTCCCCGAGTGCCATTTACCACAATACTGACACTCCGTTCTGTCTCGACGGTCATTTCCAACACTAGCGACCGAAGTGACTCGTGCACTCACAGGGGGTCGATCACGGTCTCGTCTAGAAAAACCCGAAGTGTCTCTAGATTGGCCCAAATCATCTCTAAACTTTTTCGATGATTGTTGAAAGGGCCTCCCCGAAGACCTCTTACGAAACTCTTTTGCTCCCATATCAGCTTTTCTTTTCTCCATACTGAGCTCCTCGGCTTTGCAAGCTCGCTCGACAAGTACCACAAATTCTCGGATTTCCAAGATGCCAACATACAACTTTATATCATCATTCAGTCCATCCTCGAAATGTTTACACATTACGGCTTCTGAGGAAATGCATTCTCGTGTGTATCGGCTAAGCCTCACAAATTTTTGTTCATAGTCGGTAACCGACATGGAACCTTGTTTAAGTTCAAGAAATTCCTTCCATTTTTTGATCCATAAATCTCTGACTGATATACTTTTTCCGAAACTCGGTTTGGAAAAACTCCCAAGTTACTTGCTCTTTGGGCACAACAGAAGTCAACGTATTCCACCAATAGTAGGCAGAATCACGTAGCAAGGAGATAGTACACTTGAGGCACTCATCGGGTGTGCAAGATAGCTCATCGAGTACCCGAATAGTGTTGTCCAACCGAAATTCAGCTTGCTCGGCATCATCGCTATCCGTAGCCTTAAATTCAGTAGCCCCGTTTTTTCGGATTCTGTCAACTGGGGGCTTATTTGACCTTATTTGGTCAGTTGCCGGAGGTATTGTAGGTGCGGGGGTGGCATTAGTCAGGAATGGAGGTTGTGGAACAGCCGTATTAGTTCGAATGTATTGGTTGAACCAATCATTCATCACGCTATAGAAAGCTTGTCTAGCTTCATCATTCGGATTACTAGCAATAGGTTGAGAGTCCGCCGGAGCTGTCCCTTGTGCGGGAGCAGGCGCTACACTCTCAAGATCATCAGCTACCGCTCGGTCGGGATCGGGATCCATTACTATAAATAAACACATTTTCAATTGTCAGAAATCACCACACTATCAAATAATCACAAAATGGCATGCATAGCTAGACCCAAACGTATTACGGTAATCCTAGAATCGACTAAACCGTAGCTCTGATACCAATAAAATTGTAACACCCCGTACTCGAGACTGTGGTCGGAAGCGACCACGAGGTGCTAACAGACATAATTCATGTATGTTCACAGTCCATTTTAAAAATTTCTAGACAGCTGGCTAACTGCGTCACTGTCACCTTAAAAATCATATCTTGAGTTCCAAAACTCGAAAATCAGTTTCGTAATTTTTTCCTGAAACTAAACTCATATATCCATCCACAAATATTTTTATAGAATTTTTGGTTGAGCCAATTAGTACAGTTTATTAGTTAAATTCTTCCCTGTTACAGGGTTCGACTACACTGACCTTCCTGCATTGTGACTTATATAACTCCTTATACAGAGATTCAATACTTATGTCGTTTGTTTCTAATAAAACTAGACTCAAAAAGGAATCTATACATATATGGCATGACTTCTAATTATCTCTGGTTAATTTATAATGAATTTCCAAAGTCAGATCAGGGGATCCAGAAATCGCTCTGGCCCTGTCCCACGAAAAAAAATATATCTTAAAATACGACTCATATGACCGTTTCGTTTCTTCCATATGGAATTAGATTCATCAAGGTTCGATTAATTAATTTATTCACTATTTAATTCCATTCTTACTATTTTTAGTGATTTTTCAAATTCACACCACTGCTGCTGTCAGCATCTGCCTTTAAGGTAGACTTTACCTATTACATAGTTTCCATGATTCAACTAACCCTTTAGCATATATAGCACAAAGTATGATCGTGATTAACCATTCCAATTGCCAATCATTTCCAAGCATATCCACACCTCTCAATAACCATATACATACAAAATGATTATAACATTATGCTTAAAAATATATATATAAGCCATTTTCGCATGGCTATCCAAATTTATACAAAACCAAAGGGTACATGACCCACAACAAAAAGGGTAGTCCTATACATGCCATTTCAAAGTTCAACCAAAAGTGTACCAAAAGGGGCTTTGATAGTGTGGACGACTTCGACTTCAACAATCCCGAGTCCGATAGCTGACGAACCAAAATCTATAAAACAGAGAATCAAAGAAACGGAGTAAGCATTTAATGCTTAGTAAGTTTTGAGCCATGAAATTAGACACAACTAAAGTATAACATTCGTATGGCTAAACGGATAATTTCATATGCACAAATTCTCAATATCATACTTACTTCACATTACCGACCCTTATATTCATACACAAAAGATCAATTTAGCCAAAGGCCGGTAGCTCATTTATCGACTGAGCGAATACTATTTGTAAGGAATCAACCAATTCAATGCATATACGAAACATACCTCATCACTGGGATTTTACGAGCGTATTAATTGAAATTATTACAGCAAGATCGCTCATTCCCAAGCTAGGTACCTTCGGGATTTAACCGGATATAGCTACTCGCTCGAATGCCTTCGGGATATAGCCCGGATGTAATAACTCGCACAAATGCCTTTGGGACTTAGCCCGGATATGGTAACTCGCACAAATGCCTTCGAGGCTTAACCCGGATATAGTAACTCACACAAATGCCTTCGGGACTTAGCCCGGAACTAGTCACTAACGCAAATGCCTTCGGGACTTAGCCCGGTTATCATCCGAATATTCATGCACATATCAATAAATCATGACACATTTATATCTCATTTTAATAATTAGAGTTCAAACACAAGTCACGTATTAAGCACTCCCATTTTCGGCTCACTAGCCACATACAAACAGCATGGTTTAGTTTGCTTTATGACACGATCTCTATACACATACGGCTACCGTCGTACGTATAGACTAATTAACTCATCATATAATTCAAGTAGAATCATCATATCACCGTATATTTGTTATGCTCATACATCATGACTTAATCAAATCATAAACTAAGTCTCATTGCTCGAAAACTTACCTCGGATGTTGTCGACCGATTTCGATGGCTATTCGACCACTTTTTCCTTCCCTTTATCGGATTTAGTTCCCCTTTGCTCTTGAGCTAATCCAAACAAATTTAACTTATTAAAGTCTCATTATGCTAGCTTATGGCCGAATATGACAAGGAGTTTGATAGGTCATATGGTCACCTTTAGCTCAAATACAAAATGGTCATACGCATTTTTAATCACATTGAGCAATTTAACACAATTAATCTAACATTTCCTCATGTAAACCTTTATGACCGGATACACATATCATTAACCTAATATCACTTAACTAAGCACTTTAACAAGTTTTCTTTAACTATACACACATTCGGCAATGACAAAGACAACTTAACAAACCTCAAATTCAACTTATAACAATATATACTCAATATTCAAAGCATTTAACATCACTTCATCATAATCTTACATCATGGCCGAATGCTCCTTTTAAACCATTTACCCTCACAAAGCATAAATTTCATCATCAAGCTTACAAGCTTATAATCCATGAATTATAACCTCCTAATATTCATCCAACTCTCACTCATTAGCTTCTAACATAAATCTCAAAATCTATAGTTCTTTTTTTTTCTACCCATGACCGAAATCTCCAACAACACCAAATGAAAATATACTTCATGGATCTAAGGTAGAACCAAGAAAGGAACTCATAAATATCAAGGTGTAAGCATCTACCATTGTTCATCTAGATTTAGCATGAAACATAACCATCACCCTTATTAATCTCCATAGCCGAAAACCTTACTCAATCCAAAATCAAAATTTCAACATGGGTTACCAAAAATAACTTGATAACTCACTCAATATCAACTAAAATTTCAAGGACTAGCATAAACTTTCTTACCTTAATATTCACCTAAGATGGCCGATTGCTTCATCCCCTTCTTCCTCTTTTCAATTCGGCCAAGAAGAACCAAAGAATGAAGCCTTTTTTTTTTCTCTTCTAGTTTCGGCAAAAATGGGGGAGCAAGGATGAAACAACTTTGGTTTCTCCTCCCACTCCCCACATATTTTATTGTTCTTAACACAACATGTTGTCATAAACTTTTCATAATATGTTTTACCCATCACAATTTGTCTATCCACCTTGTCATGGCCGGCCACTACTATTTAAGGGGGAAAATTGACATGCAAGTCCACCTTTATGATTATATGCACTAATAGATCCTTATAGATTAACCTATCACATTTCAAAAGTGTCACACATAAGTCCTATTAACTAAATTCACGTGCAATTAACTAAATCGAAGCTTAAAACTTTCACACATTCATATTCACACATTTTAGACAATAAATATCATATTCAAATAATTTAGTGACTCGGTTTAGCGGTCCCGAAACCGCTTTCCGACTAGGGTCACTTTAGGGCTGTCACAATTATCCTACGCTGAATTTTAGCTTTACTTTATAGAAAAGTGATTAAAATATAACTCTTATGTAAACAAAACTTAAATAGTACATAAACTTCAGTTTTGTCTATGTTAAAGGGTAACCGTGAGACCGAGAGATTAAAAGAGCACAAATTTGTTCAATTTAGTAACATTCTATGTCTGCCTTGTTTCTGTAAGCAATCAAAAGAGTCTCTTGAGCTGCAAAACTAAGCTTTCGAAGGAGAAGCCTAAAGGGAGAGTGATCTAGTCTTTGTACAACGGTGAGGTCACTAAATTGGTAAGTATTGGGCCAGTGTTAGGATTTAAATCATTGGTTGTACTGTGAGAAATATAGTGAATCATTGCTCCGTAAACGTAGATTGAGGTTGAACTGCATAAATAATCTCAGTATTCATCTTTACATTTTCGCATTTTTGATTTCGTGGTTGAAATTGTGGCCACAGTTCAAAGCACTATTTTAGGCACAGTTTTTGAAAAGCAATTAGACCTCGTTTCTACAATATCTTACATTTTTAAATGCGAATCTGAGAAAGATAACATTTATAATATCGTTGTCAGAACAATAAAAAAAACGAGATTTTCTAATTTTTTTATTTTTGAAAAAAGTTGTTTTAAAAGGAAAGAAAAATCCAAGTTACTAGATTACGTCTTTAAATACTTAAAATCTCCTTTTTCCTTTCCGCTCTACATTACAAACTACATATTTAAAAGCAAATCCTAAACTATTAATGAATATCAAATTTCTTTAAATGTAAGAAGGAAGGTACCACTTTCCATTGCCTATATAAACTTACCTAGTTTAGGGATACAATCATTGGCATCGAAAAATTCATAAGCATTCGAGCAAATTAACAAGATAGCGTTGAGGTAATCAAATTAAGTTGGATACATACATTTTTACCTATTATTTACTTGTTTATTGTTTGTAGTTTTGAGCAAGTAATTTTCATGATTTGAGTTATTAAGCTAATATTTTCAATGTGTTTTCAAAGAAAGGTGATATCAAAGCTTGAAAAAATGTCGGGAAATGGTGCATCGAGTTCATCATTGAACATGATATCAGGTGAAGACGTGGTTAACAATAACTTGACTGCGCTGGTTGTTGATGATAGTCCACTTCTGCGATTGCTCCATGATATACATCTTAAGAAGTATGGACTAAAGGTTCAAGTTGCTGAAAATGGGAAAGTTGCTGTCGATCTTTTCCATTTGGGAGCTTCATTCGATCTCGTTCTAATGGACAAGGAAATGCCTGTCATGAATGGTGTTGAGGTACGTAGATACACATAATTTACTATATATGCTTTCGAGAATTCTATACTATATAGGTGCACCTTTGCAACTTACCCCTCCGATCCAATAAACCCACTGTCTATGGATTAGGTCTTGAACAGACTTTTTGCTGAGTTAAGATCCACTTGCCCCGAATTTTCATTTAATAATAATTTTTTATATTTAAATTTAATTACAAAAATATTTTTAATTTTAAATAATGAAATAGAATTTTAGACTAACCAAGCTGAAAATTAAAATAAAATTCAATTCGCGGTCTAACCCAAAAAAAAACATACCTTTAATTGTAGAGCATAAAAGATAAAATTTTCAAAATTTTGAATCTATTTACCTAGGAAAGCAATCAGCCCTTCTAATTTGTTCCATAGCTCAATTAAAAGGGTTACAAAAAGCATGATATGATCTATTGGTATTAGCAAAACTGTCAGAAAATGCATTTTTCAATGATAAATTTCATCGAAAATACTTCCACCCCTTTTAACAGAGTAATTAATAATCATACAAAAAATTATATTATAAAATATTTTTACAGGCTACTAAGGAGCTGAGAGCTATGGGGGTGACTAGCATGATCGTTGGTGTAACTTCAAAAGACGGACCGGGTGAGCAGCAAGCTTTCATGGAGGCAGGCTTGGATTATTGCTTTGAAAAACCTTTGACTCCCGAGATCATCAGTATTCTTCTGGAAGAGCTCAACAAGCACAACAAGAAGGATTGACACCACCACCAGCAGCTTAGTTCAGTGAGTTATGAAATAAAATGCAAGCCTTCTTGCTTTATGTAGACATATATACATATATATATATATGCGTGTGCGTAGGTTTACTTTGGCCTTTATGGTTGTTCCTATGTACTATGTTACTGTAATTTCCCTTTTCCTATTTAAATTTAAATAAAAAAAGTTTAATGAGTAATGCCTTTTATTTTAGAAATTAATTTTGGTGGAACTTTTAACACTTTAATCAGTGTGTATCAAAGAACGATGTTTAGTATGAAGTGATTTCTTTAAAATCGAAATTAATTTAATCACCGTGATTAAATCAATATGTTTGGTAGTCACCGATAGTAAACATCTAAACCTTGTCAAAAAAGGTGAAAAAGTTGTCACTGAGGAAGAATGGTATTTAAAATTAGTTTCTTCATTTTATTTATATAATTTAATAAAAAATAATTTCATCCTTATAAATGAATGTCCACTAATTTTTTTTTAAATAAATGTGTTTCATGATAAATCAAGACTTTATCTATCTTATTAGTAAAAAATTTAATTAAGCTAATCTTACGAATTAATTTGACATTGATTCAATTAATAAAATATAAAACACTTAAATTTTTTAATGAATAAAAAGGCAAACTTTAATTATAAATATCATAAGCAATTAAGGCTATTATTATAATTTACTTTTAAAAAAATATTTTTAGTGACATGAATTAAACTATTTTATTGTTTAAAAAAATTATTGTTAACTTTTTAAATTATATATATTTTTTAAAAATTATTCATATTTAGGCGTACAATATTTAATATCCATTAAATATGAACATATAAGAATGAGTACAGGTTTATACTTTACAATCTTTTATAGAAAAGTAGTTTTTTTTATTATAAATTATTAACTCAGTAAAAATTTAAAGTTATTATTTTAATAAATCATTTATTTTTTTAGATTGATGCACAAATTAATTATATGTATTAATTAAAATGTAATTTTTTTATTTATTACTAAAAAATTTAAAATAATTGATAACACAAAAAAAATTGAAAGTGAGAAAATAGGAAAATGATAACTTTTAAATTTAATGACATAATTAAACAAAATTTAACTTAAAGTGATAATTTTCTAAAAATCTAATGATAACAAATCTTAATATTATTTATATTTATGATAATTTTATATATTTTACTTTCCTTAGTAAAAATATATTTTTTAAAATTTACCTAACCCTTTCATATTTTACTCAAGATTTTAATTTTATTTATTTAAAAATAATAATTATCCAACAATTAAGTAAGTTGTCCATATTAGTTCTGGGTCTTAGACCTTATAATATATATATAATTTGATTATTACTAAAAAATATTGGGTAAGTGGCAACGCACATTGCACTCTCAAGAGAGAACACAAGTTTAAATATTAAAGATGATATTGTTGAGAGGTATAGACAGAAAACTCAAACATATGTATAATAGATATAGAGAATACAAAAAAAAAACATTATTTGATCATTAATAATAATAAAACACTAAGTCTGTAATCCTTTTTCAACTTAAGTTTGTGGTAAAACACGTTTTAACACACTTAAACTTATATCATGTAATTGTTGCATAAAAATAAAGGCTAAATCGATTTTTTTTATGCATTTTCAACCGTAGAAACTTAGGATAAATAGATACATAATATTATATCAAACACAATAATTTAAGATAACCTTAGTGATCTTTATTACCATGAAAATTAAATCATGATGCGATCTTTAAAATGATACTAGTTTTACCTATAAACAATATATAAAAAAAATATCCAAATTTTCATGTGGCATATGACGGAGTTTTTTTAAGTACGGTGCCATATAATGGATGTTCCCCTGTTTCTTTTTTATGTTATAGTTAAGTGGTTTATTTTTTATTTTAGTCTGTATTATATTTAAATTTGATATTTAATTTTTATATTTTAATTTTTAATATAATTTAATCCCTATATTTTTATAATATTATTAATTAGTCTAAATAGTTAATTTTATTAGCTTTTTATTAAAAGATTACGTAGTTATATATATAATTTCTTTTTGTTTCTTTTGAGTTTGTCTTTTTTTTTTCTTTTTACATTATAAGACTATGATCAAATTTCATTTTTAATGCCTACACTATGCTAAAACTTTCTATTTAATCTATATGCTTTAGTGTTTTATATTATTTGATTCCTCTACTTTTATATTGTCATTAGTTAGTTCAAATAGTTAATATTGTTAATTATTTCAATCAAAATGTTGATATCAAATTTTCTTAAGATCACTGCTCCAACGAAAAAATTATTTTATCGTGGCAAGTTCAAATAGTTCTTTTAAGAAAAAAAATCCTATTCGGTATTTTCAATATTATCTTTACTATTGCATAACTATCAAGTAAATATATATAATTTTAAAATATCACACTAGTGAATTAATGTAGGCTTTTAGTTTTATTTTAGACTACTATTATCTCCCCACTATGGGAGATTTTTATTTTTTAAAATTAATTTCTATTTGATATTAACAAGTGGTTGGGCGCAATTGTAGCAACCCGATAGTTGGGGGTGTCAGAAAACGTTTTTTCAACACTCTATTTTCGTAAACCGGATTAAATATTTAATTAAATATTTATGAAGTTAGTTGGGTAACTAACTAATTTTTGGATTAGTGAATTTTGTGAAATCAGAAGTTATTAAGGTATAGGGGCTAAATCCTATAAAGGTTAAAAGTTGTGTATAGGTGGCCAAATATGGTTAAGTGTAAATGCATGTATATATATTATATATGATATTATAAAGTTTAATAATAATAATAATAAATAAATTAAATGAAAACAAATTAAATGAAATAGAAAGAAAGTGAAAAGATAGAGATGAAATGCATGCAAATTAGAAAACAGAGAAAAAGAAAAGAAAGAAAGAAAAAGAGAAGAAGCTCACTGCATTTGGGGGTTTGAAGTTCAAATCCAAATTGGTTAGTGCAATTTAGTCCCTACATTTGTAATTTTTATATTTTTGAAATCTTGATACTTAGGGTTACCTGACTTGTAACACCTCTAACTCGTATCCATCACCGGAACAAGGATACAGAGTATTATTGAAGTTTGCAAAACATTCACAGGTAATTTATACTAATCGCTAAACATTTTCCGATATCAATCAAAACATCCCTTAAATGGACCCTCAACGCCCAAAATATACGGTAGAAATAAATCAGGACTCAATCGGGATCTCATAAATTTTTTCATGAATTTTCAAAATTTTGCTTATGAACAGTACCCACACGCCCGTGTGGCCGGATAGTGTGACTACACACGCCTGTGTCCCTAACCTGTGTAACTCTTTGACTTATAAGGCATGAAGAAATTGAAGTCACACGGCCAAGTCACACGCCCGTGTGCTAGGCCGTGTGGCGAATTTTATTTTTTAAATTTAGGTGTAGTTTTCAAACAGCAGTGTAACACGCCCGTGTCCAAGGCCGTGCCAACCACACGGCTGCAACACACGCCCGTGTATCTACCCGTGTGCCCAATTCTAAGCATTCTATTTCTCATTTATAAGATGCAGGGGACACACGGCCGGACCAAATGCCCATGGGACAAGCCGTGTGTCACACACAGCCAAGACACATGCCCGTGTGGACAAAATAAAGCCATTTCATAGCCTCATTTATCACCCATAACTCATCATTTTCTTGCACCAAAACTCACAAGTATGTATCCACCAATCCAACATCATATTCACATAAAATTTGCCATCAATCATGTGGTATTAACTCATGTATCAATGGGTATAAACTTACTCTTATCATAAACTTATATGCTAACATAATTCTAACAACTAACACATAATAAGCACTTATGTGATTACCAAAACATCACTTCAAAAATAGCCAAACTTAGACCATCACTAGCCACTCCAATGGCTAGATTACAAAATAACAATTACATTTCATCATTGGCCAAATAAGCTTACGCATGCCATTATACCAAATGAGATTCCTAATTATACCAAAATAAGACAATGGATAGTGTGATGATTACTCCGACCGACTTCCTGTGACAGCCCTAATTTGACCCTAGTCGGAAAGTGGTTTCGGGACCACAAAACCGAGTCATAAAAATAATTTACCATTATATTCTGTGCTGATTACATGTGTAAATGCAATTGTGAAAGTTTCATGCTTTAATTTTTGTCATTTGCATGTGAAATTTCAATAGGACTTATGTGAGACAATTGTGAAATGTCATAGGCTAATTTTAAAAGTGATCTATTAATGCCTATTAATAAAAAGGGGACTTGCATGTCAAATTATCCATTATTGGATAGTGGCCGGCCATGATATTGTTAATATATTATATATATATTTTACATTGACCTTTTTATATCTACTAAATGATTTGATGAATAAAAGATAATTGAATATTGGTGAGTGGGAGGAGAAACCAAAGTAATTCATCTTGTTCCTCCATTGCCGAAACTTGAAAGGAGAAAGAATAAAATTTTTGTTTGATTTTCGGCTATAGTGATTGCTAGAAGAAGGTATGTTTAATGCCACCTTTAGAAATGTATGCATAATTTGGATGATTAGTTTGAATTCTACATATTTCTTGGATTGGATTTAGGTTTTGGAGGATTGAAAATTCAGCTAAGGAATTTAAATTTTATTTTAGTAGAAGCTTTGATGTCATTAGCATGGATAAACATGTTGGATGTGTTAAGTTGTTTGTTATTTTAGCTTAAAAGTTGAGGTTGGTATTTGATTTTTGTTGGGTATGCCGAATTTAGATTTAGGGAGAAAATAATAATAATAGGTAATCGGTCATGATATATTCTTGATGAAAAATTTGTTTAATGCTTTAGATGTCATATAAATGAGCTTGTAAGTAAATTTGAATAATTGTAAAATTGTGAATGAGAAGTGCCGAATGTGATTTGTGGGTGTGATTTAGAGATAAAAATAAAAAATAAAAAAAGA
Source organism: Gossypium hirsutum (assembly GCF_007990345.1). Taxonomy (NCBI): domain Eukaryota; kingdom Viridiplantae; phylum Streptophyta; class Magnoliopsida; order Malvales; family Malvaceae; genus Gossypium; species Gossypium hirsutum. Next base: position 88,850,352 of record NC_053431.1, read on the forward strand.
AAAAGATATATGGTGGCTTGAGTTTAGTAGTATTCGGCCAAAGACTTTAGGTTCTAGAAAATTTTGGATGTTTTGCATTTCGTATTGGAGGTCTTGATGAATGAAGTGAATTGATATGGATGTATAAAAAATGTGTGTAATTATATCTTAAACTGGAATGGTTAACTAATGTGGTTCGTTAATAAAAAGAGACTAAAATGTTAGGTTTGTGGTTAAATTGTGATTCGGCAAGAATGTATACTAGGTCGTTGTAAGTTCATTTCTATGATAAGAGATATATTTTGACTTTATTACAAACTGTAATTCGACACTTATTCCATAATAAAATACGTGAAATTTGTATGCAAGTTAGTTTATGAAATTCGAATATGCAAAGTAATAGGTTATTAAAATGTTCCTTGATAATTTTAATCTATAATTTGAGGATAAATATAGTTGTTAATTGTAGCCTAGTAATATGTTCGATTGTCCATGAGTAGGGCATATGTGTGATGTTTAAATAGCTAGTTAGTAAGGTCATTTGTACCTTAAATATATGATATACATGTATTAAATTAAATTGCTTACTTGATAAGTAATTGAATAAATCTATTTGTTTTAAATCAAGCTCAAGAGCAAAAAGGGTCGAAATCAGATAGGGGAAAAGAGAAAGCAGTCGAGTAGCCTATCCGTAACTATTCAAATATATCCGAGGTAAGTTTTGAGTAATTACAATTATTAGATAATTGATACAATGAAATAAGTATGACAAATAGATTGAGTATATGGCATATAACCGAATGGATGGTAAAAGTTAGGCGGAGACAAATAGATGGTTATGTGTTCTTGCGTATAAGTGTTGAATGGATGGTAAAAGTATGTTTTCGTTGTGTGCTCATACTCGAATAAAGAAAGTGAAGTACAAATGTGATATGTTATATGAGCCGAATTATCATGTGGGTAAATATGCTTAGCTCTCGATATAATATATATCCGGGTTAAATCCCGCAGGCTTCGTGCTGGTAATATATATCCGGGTTAAATCCTGCAGGCTTTGTGCTGGTAATATATATATCCAGGTTAAATCCCGCAGGCTTAGTGCTGGTACTATATCCGGACTTAAAGTTCCGCAGGCTTTGAGCTAGTAACTGGATTCGGGTTTTGAAACCTAGCAGGCTTAACGCCGGTGATTCGAATGAGATTACAAATTCAAATGTTCAAAGTAAACTATTATCGAATATGTATGATACATGGTAATGACCAGGTACGTATTATATACTGTTATGTGAATTGATTGCAAAGTGAGTCATTAGTATCAAACAACGATATAATTATGTGAATGATTAATATATCTATGAATAAGAGAAATGATCTATTCGATCGATGTTTACCATTATATGAAAATATGTGAATTAAATTAGTTGTATGAGCCATAAAGTAAAGTGAAGCATGTGCTGAAAATTTCTTTGTGTATTTACATTCAGCCAATAGTCTTTATGTGTGGTATACTTATGTATATTTGGCTTAGTGATTGTAATTAGAATACGAATTTGGTAATATTCATTGTTCGATCTAAATGACATGTTTTAATTATTGAAATGCTTAAAACTTGCTAAGCCTCGAAAGCTTACTCTGTTTCTTATTTCTCAGTTTTATAGATTGTTGATTTTGGCCACCGTCTCGGGGATCGTCAGCTGTTCTTCATACTATCAATCTTTTTGGTATAGTTATATCCTGGACTCGATATGGCATGTATAGGTTAGGTTGTTGACAAAATATGTTTTGTAATTGTATATATTTTGGCCATATGAAAATGGCATGTATATAACTCAAGGTTTGGTATGTGTTCAGTTCGATTTCTGCTTTTATTGCTAAATTTTGTGAATGAAAAAATAAATGTTTAGATCGGTAATACCTTATAGCCTAAACCGGCGATCGGACAATGGCTAGGGGTGTTACATTTTATTGGTATCGGAGCTACGGTTTAGTCGATTCTAGGATTAAAGTAGCGTGTATGAGTCTAGCTATACATGCCATATAGTATTAATACGATAGTATGATGAATTCTGACAGTTAAAAATGTGTTTTCGTATAGTAATGGATCCCGATCCCAATCAAGCGATAGCTGATAATGTTGATAGCGTAGCGCCTGCTCCCGCGCATGGGACAGCGCCGATGGACTGTCAACCTATTGCAAGCAATCAGAATGACGAGGCTAGACAGGCTTTTTATAGTGTGATGAATGATTGGTTCAACTAATACATTCGAACTAATACGGCTGTTCCACAACCCCCACTCCCGAATAATACGCCCCCTGCACCTATAATACCTCTGGTAATTGATCAGACGAGGTTAAATAAGCCTCCGGTAGACAGAATCAGAAAGCACGGGGCTACTGAATTTAAAGCTACAAATAGTGATGATGCCGAGCAAGCTGAATTCTGGTTGGACAACACTATTCGGGTACTTGATGAACTATCTTGCACACCCGATGAATGCCTGAAATGTGCTATATCCTTGCTACGTGATTCTGCTTACTATTGGTGGAACACATTGGTTTCTGTTGTACCCAGAGAACGGGTGAAGTAGGAGTTCTTCCAAACTGAATTCCAAAAAAATACATCAGTCAGAGGTTCATTGATCAGAAACGAAAAGAATTTTTGAGCTTAAACAGGGTTCCATGTCAGTTACTGATTACGAACGGAAGTTTGTCAGACTCAGTAGATATGCTCGGGAATGTGTATCATCTGAGGCTATTATGTGTAAACGTTTTGAAGATGGGATGAATGAAGATATAAAGATGTCTATTGGCATTCTTGAAATACGAGAGTTCGTAGTACTTGTCGAGCGAGCTTGTAAAGCCGAAGAACTTAGTAAAGAAAAAAGGAAAGTTGATGTCAAAGCTGGAGAATTTCGTAAAAGATCTTCAGGAAAGTCTTTTCAGCAATCATCGAAGAAATTTCGAGATGATTCAGGCCGATCAAAGAATACTTCGGGTTTTTCCAGACGAGACCATGATCGACCCCCTGTGAGTACACGAGCCACTTCAGTTGCCAGTGTTGGAAATGATCATCGGGACAGGACAGAGTGCAAGTATTGTGGTAAATGGCATTCGGGGAGTTGTAGATTTCATGACCACTCCTGTTATAAATGCGGATCAACCGACCACTTTATTAAGGATTGCCCGAGATTATCTGAACAGAATATGAATCAGAGTGGGAAACCGATTACTACAGCACGAGATAGACCACCTAGGAATATGGGGAATGCTAGTGGCAGTCAGAGAGTGTCTAGAGATGCTACAACCAGATCCGAGGCTCGTGCTCCTGCTAGAACTTATGTTATACGCGCACGCGAAGATGCTTCTTCTCCTGATGTTATTACTGGTACTTTCACTCTCTTTGATACTGATGTGATTGCTTTGATTGACCCCGGTTCTACTCATTCATATGTATGTGAGACTTTAGCATCAAGTAAGACTCTACCTGTTGAGTCTACTGAGTTAGTATCCGAGTGTCAAATCCCTTGGGTCGATATGTGTTAGTCGACAAAGTGTGTAGGAAATGTCCCCTGATAATCCGAGGTTCCTATTTTCTGGCCGATTTGATGCTTTTACCGTTTAATGAATTTGATGTTATTCTCAGTATGGATTGGTTGACCGTTCATGATGCAGTTGTGAATGGCAAAAGAAAGACTATTGACTTGAGATGTGCAAATAATGAGATAATCCGAGTTGAGTCTACTGATATGAACGGGTTACCAGCAGTTATATCCTCGATGTTAGCTCAGAAATATGTCAAAAAGGGGTGTGAAGCGTATCTTGCATACGTACTTGATAGTAAAGAATTAGAAAAGAAGCTTGAATCAGTATCAGTGGTTTGTGAGTATCCAGATGTTTTTCCTGAGGAATTGCCAGGGTTACCACCTGTTCGGGAGGTAGAGTTTGGTATTGAACTTGTACCTGGGACTACACCAATTTCGATAGCACCGTACCATATGGCACCAACAAAATCGAAGGAATTGAAAACTCAGTTGCAAGAGTTGACGGATAGAGGTTTTGCTCGATCGAGTTTCTCACCTTGGGGTGCACCAGTATTGTTTGTGAAAAAGAAAGACGGAACCATGAGAATGTGCATCAATTATCGTCAATTAAATAAAGTGACAATAAAGAACAAATATCCGTTACCGCGCATTGATGATTTGTTTGATCAGCTGAAGGGAGCATCAGTGTTTTCAAAGATAGATTTGAGATCGGGTTATTATCAGTTGTGAGTTCGAGACTCAGATATACCTAAAACTGCTTTCAGAATGAGATACGATCACTACGAGTTCTTAGTGATGCCGTTTGGGCTCACTAATGCCCCTGCAGTATTTATGGATTTGATGAACCAAATTTTCAGGCAGTGTTTGGATCGGTTTGTAGTTGTGTTTATAGATAACATCTTAAGTTATTCATGCGATGAAACTGAACACACCGAGCACCTGAGATTAGTGTTGCAGATTTTACGGGATAAGCAGTTATACGCTAAGTTCAGTAAATGTGAGTTCTGGTTGAGAGAAGTTAGCTTTTTGGGACATGTAGTATCCGCATCGGGTATTCGAGTTGATCCGAGCAAAATTTCAGCCATACTTGATTGGAAGCCCCCGAGAAATATTACTGAAGTTCGGAGCTTTTTGGGACTTACTGGTTACTACAGACGATTTGTAAAAGGTTTCTTGATGATAGCCACACCAATGACGAAGCTACTTCAGAAAGATATTAAGTTCGAATGGTCAGAAAGGTGCCAGAAAAGTTTTGACCAACTGAAAACGCTTTTGAGGGAAGCCCTAGTGTTAGTGCAGCCCGAATCCGGTAAAGAGTTTGTTATTTACAGTGATGCGTCCTTACATGGGCTGGGTTGTGTATTGATGCAAGAGGGTCGAGTTGTAGCTTACGCATCGAGGCAATTGAAGCCACATGATAAAAACTATCCGACTCATGATCTCGAATTAGCTGCCATAGTTTTTGCTTTAAAAATATGGCGACATTACTTGTTCGGAGAAAGATGTCATGTATATTTAGATCATAAAAGCCTCAAATATTTAATGACTCAAAAATATTTGAATCTGAGACAAAGATGTTGGCTTGAATTGTTGAAAGATTATGATCTTGTTATTGACTATCACCTTGGAAAGGCTAACGTGGTTGCCGATGCTTTGAGTCGCAAATCACTGTTTGCTTTGCGAGCGATGAATATTCACTTGTCCGTTTCATCTGATAATGTGTTAGTAGCAGAATTAAAAGCCAAACCATTATTGACTCATCAAATATGTGAAACTCAGAAAGTTGATGATGAATTGGTGGCTAAACAAGCTGAATGTGTTTCGAATGTGGATTCAGAGTTTCAAATTGACGACAACGATTGTTTGAGGTTTAGAAGTCGATTGTGTGTTCCAAAAAATTCAAAACTTATTTTGATGATTTTGAACGAAGCTCATAATAGCCGGATGTCGATCCATCCTGGTAGCACAAAAATATACCACGATCTGAAACGTCAGTTTTGGTGGCCTGGTATGAAACGAGACATTTCTGACTTTGTTTCGAAGTGTTTGGTATGTCAACAAGTGAAAGCGGAACATCAAGTGCCTTCAGGATTACTTCAGCCGATCATGATACCCAAATGGAAATGGGATCGAGTCACGATGGATTTTGTATCTGGGTTGCCATTGTCGTCAAGCAAGAAAGATGCGATCTGGGTTGTTGTTGATAGATTGACAAAGTCGGCTCATTTTATTTCCGTACGTATGGATTATTCACTTGAAAAACTAGCCAAGTTGTATGTTTCTCAGATTGTGAGGTTACACGGGGTACCTATTTCTATTGTATCAGATAGAGATCCGAGATTCACATCGCGATTCTGGAAGAAGTTGCAAGAAGCATTGGGTACCAAGTTGCATTTTAGCACCGCTTTTCATCCCCAGACTGATGGTCAATCCGAGCGGATCATTCAGATACTCGAGGATATGTTGAGATGTTGCATCTTTGAGTTTAGTGGTTCATGGGAACGATATTTGCCTTTGATTGAATTCGCTTACAACAATAGTTTTCAATCAAGCATTAAGATGGCACCTTACGAGGCTTTGTACAGTCGTAAATGCTGTACACCGTTGTTTTGGATCGAGCTTAGTGAAAGTAAAATCTTCGGGGTTGATTTGGTTAAAGATGCTGAGCAGAAAGTAAAAGTAATCCGTGAAAGTCTAAAAGCAGCTTCAGATCCTCAGAAGTCGTATGCAGATTTAAAACGAAAAGACATTGAATATCAGGTCGGAGACAAAGTGTTTCTTAAAGTTTCACCTTGGAAAAAAGGTACTCAAATTTGGTCGTAAAGGATAATTGAGTCCGAGGTTCATCGGGCTGTATGAAATATCCGAACGAATTGGACCGGTCGCATACAGATTGATTTTACCCCCTGAACTTGAAAAGATTCACAACGTTTTTCATGTTTCGATGCTTCGACGTTATAGATCTGATCCATCGCACATAATTAATCCATCAGAGGTTGAAATTCAATCTTATTTGAGTTATGAAGAAGAACAGATTCGTATTCTAGCTCGCAAGGTGAAAGAGTTACGAAACAAAAAGGTTCCGTTAGTAAAGGTATTATGGCTCAAGCACAGGATCGAAGAAGCTACTTGGGAACCCAAGAACTCTATGAAAGAACGATATCCTAACTTATTCACTGGTAAGATTTTCGGGGACGAAAATTTCTTATGTGAGGGAGAGTTGTAGCAGCCCTAATTTGACCCTAGTCGAAAAGTGGTTTCGGGCCACAAAATCGAGTCATAAAAATAATTTACCATTATATTCTGTGCTGATTACATGTGTAAATGCAATTGTGAAAGTTTCATGCTTTAATTTTTGTCATTTGCATGTGAAATTTCAATAGGACTTATGTGAGACAATTGTGAAATGTGATAGGCTAATTTTAAAAGTGATCAATTAATGCCTATTAATAAAAAGGGGACTTGCATGTCAAATTATCCATTATTGGATAGTGGCCGGCCATGATATTGTTAATATTATATATATTTTATATTAACCTTTTTATATCTACTAAATGATTTAATGAATAAAAGATAATTGAATATTGGTGAGTGGGAGGAGAAACCAAAGTAATTCATCTTGTTCCTCCATTGCCGAAACTTGAAAGGAGAAAGAATAAAATTTTTGTTTGATTTTCGGCTATGGTGATTGCTAGAAGAAGGTATGTTTAATGCCACCTTTAGAAATGTATGCATAATTTGGATGATTAGTTTGAATTCTACATATTTCTTGGATTGAATTTAGGTTTTGGAGGATTGAAAATTCGACTAAGGAATTTAAATTTTATTTTAGTAGAAGCTTTGATGTCATTAGCATGGATAAACATGTTGGATGTGTTAAGTTGTTTGTTATTTTAGCTTAAAAGTTGAGGTTGGTATTTGATTTTTGTTGGGTATGCCGAATTTAGATTTAGGGAGAAAATAATAATAATAGGTAATCGGTCATGATATATTCTTGATGAAAAATTTGTTTAATGCTTTAGATGTCATATAAATGAGCTTGTAAGTAAATTTGAATAATTGTAAAATTGTGAATGAGAAGTGCTGAATGTGATTTGTGGGTGTGATTTAGAGATAAAAAAAAGAAAAAAAGAAAAAAAATATATGGTGGCTTGAGTTTAGTAGTATTCGGCCAAAGACTTTAGGTTCTAGAAAATTTTGGATGTTTTGCATTTCGTATTAGAGGTCTTGATGAATGAAGTCAATTGATATGGATGTATAAACAATGTGTGTAATTATATCTTAAACTGGAATGATTAACTAATATGGTTCGTTAATAAAAAGAAAATAAAATGTTAGGTTTGTGGTTAAATTGTGATTTGGCTAGAATGTATACTAGGTCGTTGTAAGTTCATTTCTATGATAAGAGATATATTTTGACTTTATTACAAACTGTAATTCGGCACTTATTCCATAATAAAATACGTGAAATTTGTATGCAAGTTAGTTTATGAAATTCGAATATGCAAAGTAATAGGTTATTAAAATGTTCCTTGATAATTTTAATCTATCATTTGAGGATAAATATAGTTGTTAATTGTAGCCTAGTAATATGTTCGATTGTGCATGAGTAGGGCATATGTGTGATGTTTAAATAGCTAGTTAGTAAGGTCATTTTTACCTTAAATATATGATATACATGTATTAAATTAAATTGCTTACTTGATAAGTAATTGAATAAATCTATTTGTTTTAAATCAAGCTCAAGAGCAAAAAAGGTCGAAATCAGATAGGGGAAAAGAGAAAGCAGTCGAGTAGCCTATCCGTAACTATTCAAATATATCCGAGGTAAGTTTTGAGTAATTACAATTATTAGATAATTGATATAATGAAAAAAGTATGATAAATAGATTGAGTATATGGCATATAACCGAATGGATGGTAGAAGTTAGGCGGATACAAATAGATGGTTATGTGTTCTTGCGTATGAGTGTTGAATCGATGTTATATTGAAAGTATGTTTTTGTTGTGTGTTCATACTCGAATAAAGAAAGTGAAGTACAAATGTGATATGTTATATGAGCCGAATTATCATGTGGGTAAATATGCTTAACTCTCGATATAATATATATATTCGAGTTAAATCCCGCAGGCTTCATGTTGGTAATATATATCCGGGTTAAATCCCGTAGGCTTCGTGCTGGTAATATATATATCGGGGTTAAATCCCGCAGGCTTAGTGTTGGTACTATATCCGGACTTAATGTTCCGCAGGTTTTGAGCTAGTAACTGGATTCGGGTTTTGAAACCTAGTAGGCTTAACGCCGGTGATTTGAATGAGATTACAAATTCAAATGTTCAAAGTAAACTATTATCGAATATGTATGATACATGGTAATGACCAGGTACGTATTATATATTGTTATGTGAATTGATTGCAAAGTGAGTCATTAGTATCAAACAACGATATAATTATGTGAATGATTAATATATTTATGAATAAGAGAAATGATATATTTGATCGATGTTTGCCATTATATGAAAATATGTGAATTAAATTAGTTGTATGAGCCATAAAGTAAAGTGAAGCATGTGCTGAAAATTTCTTTGTGTATTTACATTCGGCCAATAGTCTTTATGTGTGGTATACTTGTGTATATTTGGCCTAGTGATTGTAATTAGAATACGAATTTGGTAATATTCATTGTTCGATCTAAATGACATGTTTTAATTGTTGAAATGCTTAAAACTTGCTAAGCCTCGAAAGCTTACTGTGTTTCTTATTTCTCTATTTTATAGATTGTTGATTTTGGCCACCATCTCGGGGATCGTCAGCAGTTCTTCATACTATCAATCTTTTTGGTGCAGTTATATTTTGGACTCGATATGGCATGTATAGGTTAGGCTGTTGACAAAATATGTTTTGTAATTGTATATATTTTGGCCATATGAAAATGGCATGTATATAACTCAAGGTTTGGTATGTGTTCAGTTCGATTTCTGCTTTTATTGCTAAATTTTTTGAATGAAAAATTAAATGTTTAGATCGGTAATACATTATAGCCTAAACCGGCGATTGGACTCTGGCTAGGGGTGTTAGACTTCCAACCTTCGCGAGTTTTTGAACACTATAAAAATAGGGAAAATTAAACAGAGTAAGCATTTTATGCTTAGTAAGTTCGTATAATAGAAAATAACTTACCGGTTATATTTATTATTACAAGCAAACATAAATATACATTCCATCAATTTTGGGTAAATTACCTAAACAAATACATTTATTCAAACAAGTTAGTCACATAATCTCATATGAATACCAAGTAAACATAGATGAGCCTATCATAATATAAGCTTTCATTTAATTTCACCTTTCCACATTTCAAAAGTCCTTTCCGTTGAACTATTAAAGTTTTGATGGACATCCGGTTAGTTTACTCAAGGTATTCTTGTTAGCTATTTGACAATTCATACCCAAAAGTACTTATTGAGGCACAAAATCAACAAGTACATTGTAACAGCTCGATTTTGGGGCTAGTCAGAATAGTGGTAACGGAACCACTCTTCCAAAGCCATAAAAATTATTTTAATATTATTTTATGTGTGATGACATGACTATAAAGGTACATGAAAAATTTGGTGAATTAATTTTAACGTTTGAGAGCTTAATTGCGAAAAAGGACTAAATCGCATAAAGTGCAAAAATCCTATTTTGATAGCTAAGGGTGTCAAATAGCTAGAGAACCAAAATTTGGGGTCTTTAAAGGTCAAATAGACCCTAAAAAGAGTGTTTGGCCGACCATGGGGACAAGAATGGTCAAAAAGTCAAATTAGGTGGGTTTTGGTAGCTTATTTGACTAAAATAGAAATAAAATAAAAGAAAGATGATATCATCCCTTTTCACCATTTCTTTTCCACAAAAAATTCAGCCATTTTTGGGGTTTGAAAGCTTGAAAATTTCAGCAACTTGTAACCCTCTCAAGTAAGTGAACTTGATGGCTTTTCTTGATGATTTTTGTACTTTTAGAACCTTTGTAGCATGAGCTTTCAAATAAGGGGACTATTTTACAAAATGGTTGAAAGTCTAGGGTTTTACCATGAGAGTGTTCATGTTGTTTTCTAAAATTTTATGGAAGAAAATGAATCATGGTTGTGAAAACAACTTTTGTGAAGTAGTTTTCATGGAAACCCTAACTAAGGACCATTTTGCATAAGTTGTAAAATAGTTGATAAATGTGTGAAATAATGAGAATTGTGGGCTGCTCCTAGTATAAAAAGAATTCGGCTAGGCTTAATTAATGAGAAAATATGATAAAAATTTGATTTTCGGGTCTAGGGGTAAAATGGTCATTTTTGTGAAAGTCTAAGGGCAAAATAATCATTTTTCCCAATTATGAATTGTGGAGTACCTAGATCAATAAAATGATTAAATTTGTGAATTTTTATCATTTTAGATCAAGAATTACAAAATCTGGGCCTAGACCGGGAAAAAGTAAAACAAGTGGACAAAGCCGAACTAGTTGTCTACATTTTGTAATCCAAGGTAAGTTGTATGTAAATAATATATCTACATTGTTATTATATGTGTTTGGATTGATATAGCATAAATTGCTTGTTTGTGGAAATGATTATGTATGATGAATATTGAGATAGTAGAACTCCTATTTCAACCTTAAAAAATGAATCGGATATACATGCCATGACATTCGGGTTATTTGTGTGCTAGTGTAAGACAAGTCTGGGACACGGCATCAGCATTGAGACGAGAGCTAGTGTAAGACATGTCTGGGACATGCATCGACCTTGAGATGTAAGCCAGTGTAAGACATGTTTGGGACATGCATTGACTACGAGATATGTCAGTGTAAGACGATGTCCGGGACATGGCATCGACACAGATATGTGAGAGCTAGTGTAAGACCATGTCTGGGACATGGAGTCGGCCTCGATTTCGATAGTTAGTGTAAGACCATGTCTAGGACATGGCATCGACTTGATGGATGAGCCAATGTAAGACCATGTCTGGGACATGGCATCAACATCATACCTATGTTTGAGGCTTAGTGAATACCCGATAGCATTCCAAATGGTTCAACGATGAGAGTTACAGTTTAAGTTAAACGAGAAAAGTATAACCATGTTGTGAGTGGTACAGGTACCTATTTGAAATGTATGAGATGTGAGCTCAATATATGCTATGTGATTTGTATTGGATAGTGATGAGTAAGTTGTGCTTATGCCTACTTTAGTACTATGAGCATGATGATGAATGGTAAAGTTGTTGTTATATTTATTTGCATGCAGCTTACTAAGCTTTATGCTTACTCCCTCTCTTTTCCATTTTCTTATAGTGCCGCCTAATTAACTTGAGGATCATCAGACGTTGGAGGCATCTATCAAATTATCATCTGAAGCACTTGGCATAGTTAGATCTTTTATTTTGATTATGGCATGTATGGGTCCCTGACTTTTGAGTTTTGTATCATTGTTAATTGGCCAAATGTGTTGGCTTACTTTAGTATTTGATTCATTTTGTATAAGGTCATGGAAAATGGCTAATATAGAAAGTTATTATGTGAATGCAAGTTAGTCTTTCATGAATGTGAAATTGTGGGCATGGTTAAATATATGTAATGTATATAGGTTTTAAATATGGTTGTTTGGTTGAGAAATCATATTAAGTTAAACTCTGATATGTTGGTTGATGTTAGATTTTGTTTCAAGATGGCAAAGGCTAGGTAGATAGCCTTATATTGTCCACACGGGTTGACACACGGGCGTGTGTCTAGGCCGTGTGTCTCATGGGCGTGTTGTTCAGGCGTGTGTCCCCTACACGTAAAATTTGCAAGTCAGAATGCATTGTAGTAAACACACGGGCAGAGACACGGCCGCGTGTTTCAGCCGTGTGGAGGACACGGCCTCTAGCCACGGGTGTGTGCCTTGGCCATATGCCTTAATTGGATGCTGACGTCAGAAACAAAATGTCAAGGTTTTTAGACACGAACTAGGACACAGGTGTGTCATGGCAGTGTGAGGGATACGGGCCATAGACATGGGCATGTGTTAGGCGTGTGAAAACCCCAGTAGGTTCGAATTTAGAATTTAATTCACACAGGCATGGGACACGGATGCTTAGGTTGTGTGTGTCACACGAGCCATCAGCACAGCCATGTTATAATGACCACACGGGCGTGTTACCCTTCCACACGGGCGTGTGCCCTATTTCAAGCATTATTTTTCTAAAGTTAGTTAAAGGACCTGGGTTGGTCCCGAATGGTTTCCAATGGATATTTGGGGCCTCATAGGCCCATATTAAGGAGTTTAGACAAAGTTCGAAAAGTTTTTAATTTAACCGAGTCTTAATGACATCAAAATGATAGTATGCATGTGATTAAGTGTAGTAATGTCTCGTATCCCGTCTCGGCGTAGGGCTCAAGTGTGGGGTGTTACATTTAGTGGTATCAAAGCTATGGTTTAGTCAGTTCTAAAACTAACCTACTATGAGTACGAGTCTAGCTATACACGCCATAACTATATATTAATAGTGTGACGACTCCTGACGAGATAAATTATGTTTTTATTTATATAGTAAATGGATCTTGACGTAGCTATGGCGAATGATGTGGAGAATAATACGCCAGCTTCCGCTGAAGGGACCGCGCCAATAGGCAGTGGGCCCGTGACAATGAGTCAGGGTTGAGGAGCTAAAGAAGCTTACCTCCACATGATGGATGTGTGGTATTCGGAGTTCATTCGTGTGAATCTGAATACTCCACCTACCCCACCTCCCCCAATTCCTCAACCCGTTCATTTAGCTCCTCAAGGAGCAAAGATGGCTAGGAGAGTAAAACCTCTAGTGGACAGAATCCATAAACAAAGGGTTGAGGAATTCTGAGCGAATATTGATGATGACCCGGAGAGAGCAGAGTTTTGGCTAGAAAATACCATTACGGTATTTGATGAGCTATCATGCACACTTGAAGAGTGCATGAAGTGCATAGTGCCACTCCTGCCAAATTTGGCTTATCAATGGTGGAACACTTTCGTGTCAGTCGTACCAAAAGAGCGAGTAACTTGAAGATTCTGAAAGAAGTACATTAGTCAAAGGTTCATCGACCAAAAGAGGAAAGAATTTCTCGAACTAAGGCAAGGCCGAATGGCAGTAACAGAGTATGAGCGTGAGTTTATGAGGCTCAGAAAATATACAAGGGAGTGCATATCTTCCGAAGCCATCATGTGCAAGAGATTTTTGGATGGATTGAACGAAGACATCCGATTATTAGTTGACATCTTAGAATTGAGAGAATTTGTGGTGCTCGTGGAGAGAGCATGCAAGGCAAAGGAATTGGCCAAAAATAAGAGAAAAGTCGACATTGAGTCCCGAGACTTGAGGAAAAGATAGATAAGGAAATCACATCAGTCCTTATCTAAAATATCGAGAGAGTTCACTACCAGATCGAATGCTTCAATGGAGTTTTTGGGTAAAAGAAGAGCAAGCAACACATGGTGTCGAAAGCTCAAACCATTTCTGTTGCGAGTGTTGGTAGTGCTTGCCCGAACAGACCAGAATGTCCACAGTGCGACAGATGTCATTTCAGTGAATGCCGAGGAAATGAAAGAGGCTGTATTAAATTTGGGTCGTTGGACCATTTTATTCGTAACTGTCCCGAGTTGGATGAGAAAGAGAAAAAGTAAGATGTGAGGGCGAATAGTGCTCCTTCAAGGGGTAGACCACATAAGAACCCTAGAAGTGGGGCTAGCAGTAGAGGTGCACTAAGAGATGCTGCAATGAGGTCCGAGGGCAGAGCGCCTACAAGGACCTATGCAATACGTGCCCGTGAAGAGGTAGAGTCTCTCGATGTGATCACGGGTACATTTTCTATGCATGATATACCTATTGTTGCTTTAATTGATCCGGGGTCTACGCACCCTTATATTTGTATGAAATTGATACCCCGTATGAACATGCTAATAGAGTCTACTGAATTTGTGATAAAAGTGTCAAACTCTTCAGGCAGACATGTGTTAGTTGACCAAGTGTGTAGAAATTGTCCTTTGACAATTAGAGGTCACTGCTTTCCTGCTAACTTGATGTTATTGTCATTTAAAGAACTTGATGTAATCCTTGGGATGGATTGGTCTCATAAAGTTGAAGTGTGAAAGCGAGGATGTTCTTCAGGTTGAATCGAATAAAATGAATAACTTGCCTGTGGTGATATCATCCATGTTGGCAGTGAGATATTTGAGAAAAGGGTATGAGGCTTATCTCGCTTTTGTGTTGAATACTCAAGTGTCTGAGTCGAAAATTGAATCAATGCCGATGTTATGTGATTATCTGGATGTGTTTCCGGAAGAGTTGTTTGGATTGCCTCCAACTAGAGAAGTTGAATTTGGTATCGAGTTGGTCCCTAGTATGGCACCTATCTCGATCGCTCCATATAGGATGATCCGATAGAATTAAAAGAATTGAAAGTACAGTTGCAAGAACTAACTGATAAGGGTTTTGCAAGACTGAGCTTTTCCCTGTAGGGTGCTACGGTACTTTCTGTGAAGAAGAAAGACGGGTCAATGAGGTTATGTATAGACTACAGATAGCTCAACAAGATGACTGTGAAGAACCAGTATCCCTTGCCACAGATCGATGATTTATTCGATCAGTTGACGGGTGCCACCGTGTTTTCTAAAATCGACTTAAAGTCTGGCTACTATCAGCTAAGGATTAAGGAACAAGATGTACCAAAAACCGCGTTTAGGACGAGGTATAGGCACTACGAGTTTCTTGTTATATCCTTCGGTTCAAAAAATGCCCTGTAGTGTTTATGGATTTGATAAACTACATTTTCCAGCCATATTTGGATAAGTTTGTAGTGGTATTTATCGACGACATACTAATTTACTCATGTGATGAGGGTGAACACGCGGAGCATCTGAGAACGATTTTACAAACCTTGAGTGATAAGTAGTTATATGCCAAGTTCAGTAAGAGTGAATTTTGGCTTAAATTACTAGAACACATCATGTCAAGAGATGGGATCAGAGTTGACCCGAGTAAGATCTCGGCTATTGTTGAGTGGAAACCACCGAAGAATGTGTCAGAGATTCGAAGCCTTTTGG
Source organism: Gossypium hirsutum (assembly GCF_007990345.1). Taxonomy (NCBI): domain Eukaryota; kingdom Viridiplantae; phylum Streptophyta; class Magnoliopsida; order Malvales; family Malvaceae; genus Gossypium; species Gossypium hirsutum. Next base: position 88,865,964 of record NC_053431.1, read on the forward strand.
GTTTGGCTAGATACTACAGGAGATTTGTGAATGGATTCTCGATAATAGCTGCTCCGATGACAAGGTTGTTACAAAAGGATGTCAAGTTTGAATGGACAGAGAAATGCCAACAGAGTTTCGAGAAGCTATAGGCTTTGTTAATCGAAGCCCTAGTTCTAGTGCAACCAGAATTGGGGAAAGTATTTGTGGTATATAGCGACGCCTCCTCAAATGGATTAGGGTGTGTGCTTATGGAAGAAGGCAAAGTGATAGCATATGCCTCGAGACAGCTAAAGCTACACGAGAAGAATTATCCGACGTACGATTTGGAGTTGGCCGCCATCGTGTTCGCATTGAAAATTTGGAGACACCATTTGTATGGCGAGAGATATTGAGTGTTCATGTAACACCCCTTACCCGTGTTCTACGCCGGAACAGGATATGAGACATTACCAGAACATAACACATGCAATCGTACGAAACCATGACATAGATTTTTTTTATATATATATCCAAGTTAAAACAATTCAAATTTCATACTTAATCATGCATCCTCATACCTTATAGCTTGAACGATATTAATTAATATCACTGGTCATCTACAAAATGAGCTATCAAATATTGAAGGCTAACATTTTAGGCCAAATTAATTATGACATAAACAAAATAACTAATTCCTCTATACATGCCATAATCCAAAATATTGTTTTCAAAATACCAAAAGAGTGTTGATAGTATGAATGGATCTCCAACGATCTCTGAACCCCGAGCAGCTTGGTGACACTATAAAACAAAGGAAAGGAAAGAGAGTAAGCATAAAGCTTAGTAAGTAAGTACGTAAATAATAAACAATTTGTCAACATGATTCTCAAGGTAAAACAATCATAATTGTACAATTACACATTTTCAGGTTAAGTTGTTTTGTTGAATCATAGTCACTAAATTATTTATAGCTGGAGCTACGGAACTCCAAATTAAGATCCGTTAATTTCCCCAGAAAATAGACTCACATATATTCTTACCATAAAATTTTAAATTTTTTTTTCTTAGACAATTAGTACAGTTTATTCATTAAATTTACCCCAATTTCACTATCCAATAGTTCCGACCTCTCTTTACTGAAAATTATTTATCTAATGGTAAGGGACTCCAAATTAAGAACTGCTAATTTTCCCAGAAACTAGACTCATTTATATTTTTACCATAAAATTTTCAAAATTTTTTGTTTAGCTAATTAGTACAGTTTATTCATTAAAGATAAACTTATTTCACTGTCAGACAATTCTGATCTTTCTTCACTAAAAATTATTTATCTCATGGTACAAATCTCGGATGTTGTTCCCATCAATTCCTCTTGAAAATAGACTCATTAAGGATTTTAAGCATGCAAATTATGACCCATAATTATTTTTCTACAATTTTTTATTATTTTCCCAAATCAGAATAGAGGATTCCAAAATCGTTTTGACCCTGTCTCACAAAAATTCAATTATCACAGAATATGAAATTCTTTTGCCTTCATCGTTTCTTTTGTGAGAAAAAAACCATCAAGATTTAATTTCATATCTTATTCAACCTCTAATTCAATTTCTAACATTTTTAGTGATTTTTCAAAGTCACAAAACTACTGCTGTCCAAAATTGCCTTATTTCAAAATTTCATTTTTACATAATTTCACTTACTCCATTCTATCTTACCAAAAGATTCACTCAACTATCGAGCACATTGCTCACAACTTTTCAAATCGATAGACCTGTACTTATTCATCACATAGTCATGTACATATGTATTTTCACTTAGTAAATTTCCCGTTGAACTCATCAAAATAATAACAAATACACGGTGGCCTGTGCATAAACCACCCTTGTAATTGAAGCTCTCTGGTACGCATAGTAGCCTGCACTTAGTACTACACAAGTGACCTATCAATTTGGTACACGTAGTAGCTTGCACTTAGTACTACACACGTGACTTATCCACTTGATACACGTAGTAGACTGCACTTAGTACTACACACGTGATCGAATTTAATGGGTCCACATAGTAGCCTAAACTTAGTACTACACATGCGACCTATCAATCCGGTACACGTAGTAGCTTGCACTTAGTACTACACACATGACCTAACCATCTGATACATGTAGTAGCCTGCACTTAGTACTACACACGTGATCGAAACAATTGGGTACGCATAGTAGCCTGCACTTAGTACTACACATGCGACCTAACAATCTGGTACACGTAGTAGCCTACACTTAGTACTACACACGTGACCTAAAACTGTCTTAAACACATAGTACCCTGCACATAGTACTACACATGTGTTCTCACAACAGATCAATCATATCTCTTCTATTCTGAAGGTTCAATCGGGAAATTCTTCACTTTTCAACATTTTACTAACTCGTTCTTAGTCAATCCCAATTTGTAGTTTACATCAATTGATCATTCTATAGGCAACCACATCTCATATAGTAAAAAAAGATAATAACATAAAAATAATCAAAATATTATTTACATACAAACTTACCTCGGTGCAAAATCTAGAAATTTTACAATTTAGTCCACAATCTTTTTCTTTCCCCAATCAAGGTTGATTCCACGTCTTTCTTGGTCTATAATAACACATTTGACTTATTAAAATGCTCACATTATTCAAATTAACCCAAAACATCCTATGGAAAAATTTACAATTTTGCCCCTAAAGTTTCACAAAATTTTGATTTTGCCCTTAGGTTAGGGAAATAATTTTTATTCAATTTCCTTGTATTTTATGCTTATCCGAACCATTTTCATAACTATAGTAGTCCACAATTTGCATTAAATCACACACTTACGCACATTTTACACTTTTTTACAAACTAGTCCTTTTAAACAATTTCATCAAAAATCACTTAGTAAAAGTTATTTATCACACTCCAAACATTCATATTATTCCATAAAACATCAAAATACATGCATGTCATCCATGGGTAAAATTTTAAATATAAGCCCTAGCTCAAAATATTGTAGAAATAGGTAAACCGAGCTACAAGGATCTCAAAAATGTAAAGAACATTAAAAATGGAGCTAAAACGGACTTACAACCGAGCTTGGAAGTTTGAAAAACCATAGCTATGTCTTCCTCATGTGAAATTTGGCCAAGAGGTTGAAGATGGACAAAAATTGGCTTTTAATTTTGTTTTTAATTCATTTTAATAACTAAATGACCAAAATACCCTTAATGAAAAACTTTGGAAACATGCCTAACCATGTCCATTTTTGTCCACCAACTTAGCTAATGGTCTAGTTACCATATAAGGACCTCCAATTTAAAATTTCATAACAATTGAACACCTCTAACATGTAGAACTCAACTTTTTCACTTTTTTACAATTTAGTCCTTTTGACTAAATTGAGTGCCTAAACGTCAAAATTTTCAAACGAAATTTTTACAAAATAATTCCATAAAAATGTAGACCATAAAAATATAATAAAAACACATTTTTCTATGTCAAATTTGTGGTCCCGAAACCACTATTCTGACTAGACCCAAAATCGGGCTGTTACAACTCTCCCCCTTTAAGGATTTTTGTCCCGAAAATCTTACCGGTAAAGAGGTTTGGGTACTGTTTCCTCATGGTTTCCTTTGGTTCTCACGTAGTCTCCTCTACTCCATGCCTTTGCCACAATACTTTTACTAAGGCTATAATTTTTTTCTCAACTATTTAATTTCCCGAGCCAAAATCTTAATCGGTTCTTCATCGTAGGTCATATCCGGTCAAATCTCAATCTCTGTTAGAGGAATCACATGTGAAGGATTGGAATGATAACATCGTAGCATTGAGACATGAAACACATTATGGATCTTTTCCAACTCTATTAGTGAAGCTAACCGATATGCCACTGGCCCTACTCTTTCAATAACCTCATACGACCCAATAAAATGTGGACTCAACTTACCTTTCCAGCCAAATCTAAGAACTTTCTTCCATGGGGACACTTTCAAAGTACATTATCTCTGACCTGAAACTCAAATCTCTTTTCTTTTCAAATCTGCATATGATTTCTGTCTATCGAAAGTAGCTTTCAAAAAATCTCGAATTACTCTTACTTTCTCCTCGGTTTCCTTAACCAAATCAACTCTGTGAATCTGTTTCTCGCTAAGCTCAATCCAATACAAAGGTGTTCGGCACTTGCAGCCATACAATGCCTTATAAGGTGCCATTTTTATACTCTACTGAAAACTGTTGTTGTAAGAAAATTCAACTAGTGGTAGGTATTTCTCCCAACTACCTTCGAATTCTAAAACACAACATCGAAGCATGTTTTCAAGAATTTGAATTACCCTTTCGGTTGACTATCAGTTTGTGGATGAAACGCAGTACTAAAATTCAATTTTGTACCCAAGGCTTCTTGCAACGTTTTCCAAAAACTCAAAGTAAATCTTGGGTCTCTATCCGAAATAATAGACATAGGTACTCCGTGCAATCTCACAATTTCAGCAATATACAATTCAGCCAACTCATCAAGTGAGTAGTCAGTACGTACCGGTATAAAGTGAGCCGATTTCGTCAATCTATCAACCACAACCCAAACAGCATCTTTCTTTTTCGGAGTCAGAGGCAAACCTGTCACAAAATCCATTGTGATTTTGTCCCATTTCCACTCGGGAACCATCACTGGCTGAAGTAAACTCGAAGGCACCTGATGTTCGGCTTTCATTTGTTGGCAGATCAAACACTTTGACACAAACTTAGAAATATCTCTTTTCATACCCAGCCACAAATATAATTTCTTCAAATCATTATTAATTTTTGTACTGCCAGGATGAACTGACAAACTACCACTGTGTGCCTCATATAAAATCTTCTGAATCAACTCGTATCTTTTGATACAAATACTAGATCATGGAACATTAAGTAATCATCTGGTCCGATTCGAAATTCTGAGTTACAACCCGATTCACATTGAGCTCGCTTGGCTTGCAAATCACTGTCATTCTTCTGAGCTTTACAAATTTGCTAAAGAAATAACGGCCTAGCCCTTAACTCAGCCAAAATTGAACCATCATCATACATAGCCAAACTTGTACTCATTGCTCTCAAAGCAACCAAGGATTTTCTGCTCAAGGCATCTGCGACTACATTCGCTTTCCCCGGATGATAGTCAATCATTAGCTCATAATCTTTCACTAATTTGAGCCATCTTCGTTGTCTCAAATTCAAATCCCTTTGATTCATTAGATACTTCAAACTTTTGTAATCAGAAAAGATTCAACATTTCTCACTGTACAAATAATGACGCCAAATCTTCAAAGCAAAAACAATGGTGGCCAATTCCAAATCGTGCGTCGGGTAATTCTCCTTGTGCGATTTCAACTGTCCCGAGGTATAAGCTACCACTTTACCTTCTTGCATCAACAGAAAACCAAGACCAGTTAATGACGCATCACTATAGATCACAAACTCTTTACCCGACTCGGGTTGCACTAACACTAATGCTTCTGTCAATCGTGCTTTCAACTTTTCAAAACTTTCCTAACGCTTTTCAATCCAATCAAACTTAACACTCTTTTGCAGCAACTTAGTCATAGTAGAGGCAATCATCGAGAATCCCTCGACAAAGCGTCAATAATATCTGGCTAAACCCAAAAAGCTTCTAACCTCGGTTACATTCTTTGGAGGTTCCCAATCAACAATCGCCGAAACTTTGCTCGGATCAACCCGAATACCATCACCCAAAACTAGATGTCCCAAAAATCCAACTTCATGAAGCCAAAATTCACTTTTACTAAATTTAGCGAACAATTTCTACTCTCTCAAAATCTGTAATACCGTTCTCAAGTGTTCGGCATGCACTAACTTATCTCAAGAATAAATTAATATGTCATCTATGAACACAACCTCATACTTATCCAAATATGGCTGAAAGGTTCGGTTCATCAAATCCATAAAAATTGGCCGGAGCATTAGTTAAATAGAAAGGCATCACAAGAAATTCATAGTGTCCATACCTCATTCTAAAAGCGGTTTTTGGCACATCTGACTCTTTAACTCTCAAATGATAGTAACCAGATCTCAAATCTATCTTTGAAAACATTGTTGCCCCTTTCAACTGGTCTAACAAATCATCAATTCTCGACAACGAATACTTGTTCTTTATAGTCACCTTGTTGAGCTGTCGGTAGTCAATACAAAGTCTCATAGATCTGTGTTTTTTCTTTACAAACAATACGGGAGCATCCCAGAGAGAGAAACTCGGTCTCACATACCCCTTATCTGTTAACTCTCGCAATTGAGCCTTTAATTCTTTCAATTCAATCGGAACCATTCTATATGGATCAATCGAGATTGGTGTAGCCCTAGGCAACAATTCAATGGCAAACTCTTTCTCTCTAATCAGAGGCAACCTAGACAATTCTTCTGGAAATACATACGGTAATTCACAGACTACCGAAACTGATTCAAGCGTCGACTCAGACATCCTGGTATTCAATACATATGCAAGATAAGCTTCACACCCTTTTCTCATGTATCTCTGAGCAGACATGTGCGAAATCACCATAGGCAATTTATTTGATTCATCTGTTTTAACCCAAAGAATCTCACCATTTTCACATTTCAACTCAAGGGTTTTCTGTCTACAATTTACCTTGGCATCATGTAATGTCAACCAATCTATACCCAGAATGACATCAAACTCATCAAATGGTAACAACATCAGATTAGCCAGAAAATAGTAACCTTGAATCATCAAAGGATAATTCTTGCAAACCTTATCTACTAACACATATTTGCCTAAGGGGTTTGACACTTTAATCATAAATTCAGTAAGCTCTACAGGCAAACTCTTACTAGATACTAAATTCTCACAAACATAGGAATGAGTAGATCCAAGATCAATCAATACAATAACAGTAGTATCATAAAGAGAAAATGTACCAGGAATCACATCGGGAGATGACGCCTCCTCATGAGCACATATGGCATAAGCTCTAGCAGGTGCTCTAGCTTCCGATCTCCTAGTTGAATCATTCATTATAATTTTACTAGCTCTATTTCTAGTAATTCTCGGAGGTCTACCTCTATTAGTAGTGCTAGTTTGTTTGACATTCTGAAATTTTTCTTCTTCAACCCTTTTTGGGCAGTCCTTAATATAATGTTCTCGAGAACCACACCTGAAACAAGCTCGACTAATCGCCCAACACTCACCTTGATGTTGCTTACCACAATGCTGACACTCAAGTCTATTAGGTCTCACGTTGCCCACACTTGCCATTGAAGTTGCTTGAGCTTTAGAACCCGAATATGATCTCCCACAGTCTTAGTGCAAATATCCAACTGAGACCGTCAATCGAGGATTCATCTCTTTGGACTTCTTTGACTGAGATTGGAACGACTTACTCATTGGCCTCTTTCTTGAATCTCTGGCTCAATCACAGCTTTTCTCTTTTCTTTGTTCAGCTCTTCAGCTTTACTAGCTCGATCAACCAATACCACAAACTCTTTCAACTCTAAAATCCCAACTAGCAGTCTGATGTCTTCATTTAACCCATCCTTAAACCTCTTGCACATAATAGCTTCGATAGACACACACTCTTGGGCATACTTGTTAAGTCAAACAAATTCACGTTCATATTCTGTCACAGACATTTTACCTTGTTTCAGCTCGAGAAACTCTTTACGTTTCTAATCAATGAACCTCTAGCTTATGTACTTCTTTCTGAATTCCTCTGGGAAAAAATCCCATGTAACCTTTTCTTTCGGAACCACGGATACCAGTGTCTTCCACCAATGATATGCTGAATCCCTCAATAAAGATATATCACATTTTAAACATTCTTCGGGAGTGCAAGAAAGCTCATCAAATACCTTGATAGAATTCTCAAGCCAGAACTCTACTTTCTCAGGATCATCATCTATATTAACCCTGAATTCTTCAGCCACTTGTTTTCGAATTTTATCAACTGGAGGCTTGTTCAATCTTACCATTTCGGGTCCTTGAGAAACTACGGGAACTTGTTGGGGAATAAGTTCTGTATATCAATTATTCATCATACGAAGAAAGGCTTCCTGAGCCCCATCTCCTTGATCAAGTGTCTCAGGTCTACTCTCAGCTAGCGTGGTCCCTTGAGCGGGAGCCAGCGCATTACTTTCTACATCATCAACTACAGCTCAGTCGGGATCTATTTACTATATGAAAACACAATTTAAATTGTCAGGATTCATCGCACTATCACAATATATTTATGGCATGTATAGATAGACTTTCACACACGCTACGTAAATCTGAGGACCAACTAAGTCATAGCTCTGATACCACTAAAATGTAATGCCCATTACTCATGTTCTACACCGGAACAGGGTACAAGACAATACCGAAACATAACACATGCAATCGTACGAAACCGTGACGTAGATTTTTTATATATATATCCAAGTTAAAACAATTCAAATTTCATACTTAATCATGCATCCTCATACCTTATAGCTTGAAAAATATTAATTAATATCAATGGTCATATAGAAAATGAGCTATCAAATATTGAAGGCTAACGTTTTAGGCTAAATTAATTATGACATAAAACAAAACAACTAAGTCCTCTATGCATGCCATAGTCCAAAATATTGTTTTCAAAATACCAAAAGAGTGTTGATAGTGTGAATGGATCTCCAACGATCTCCGAACCCTGAGCTGGCTTGTGACACTATAAGACAAAGAAAAGGAACGAGAGTAAGCATAAAGCTTAGTAAGTAAGTACGTAAATAATAAACAATTTGTCAACATGATTCTCAAGGTAAAATAATCATAATTGTACAATTACTCATTTTCATGTTAAGTTGTTTTCTTGAGTCACAATCAATAAATTATTTATAGCTGGAGCTACGAAACTCCAAATTAAGATCCATTAATTTTCCTAGAAACTAGACTCAAATATATTCTTACCATAAAATTTTCAAAATTTTTGGTTTATCCAATTAGTACAATTTATTCATTAAATTTACCCTTATTTCACTAACCAATAGTTTCAACCTCTCTTCACTAAAAATTATTTATCTCAAGGTACTGGACTTCAAATTAAGAACCGCTAATTTTACCAAAAACTAGACTCACATATATTATTACCATAAAATTTTTGGAATTTTTGGTTTAGCCAATTAGTACAGTTTATTCATTAAAGATACCCCTATTTCAATGTTAGACAGTTCCTATCTTTCTTTACTAGAAATTATTTATCTCATGGTAAGATCTCGGATGTTGTCCTTGCCAATTCCTATTGAAAATAGACTCATCAAGGATTTTAAGCATGCAAATTATGACCCATAATTATTTTTTTACAATTTTTAATGATTTTCCACAATCAAAAAGGGGATTCAATAATCATTCTGACCCTGTCTCACAAAAATTCAATTATCACAGAATATGAAATTACTTTTCATCGTTTCTTTTGTGAGAAAATAAACTCATTAAGATTTAATTTCATATCTTATTCAAACTCTAATTCAATTTCTACCATTTTTGGTGATTTTTCAAAGTCACACAACTGCTGCTGTCCAAAACTGTCTTATTACAAAATTTCATTTTTACGTAATTTCACTTACTCCATTCTATCTTATCAAAACTTTCTTATTACCACACATGTGATCGAAGTTAACGGGTACGCATAGTAGCCTGCACTTAGTACTACACATGTGACCTATTAATCTGATACACGTAGTAGCCTGCACTTAGTACTACACACATGACCTAACCATCTGATACACGTAGTAGCCTGCACTTAGTACTACACACGTGATCGAAACTATCAGGTACGTATAGTAGCCTGCACTTAGTACTACACATGCGACCTAACAATCTGGTACACGTAGTAGCCTGCACTTAGTACTACACACGTGACCTAAAACTGTCTTAAACAAATAGTAGCCTGCACATAGTACTACACATGTGTTCTAACAATGGATCAGTCATATCTCTTCTATTCCGAAGGTTCAATCGGGAAATTCTTCACTTTTCAACATTTTACTAACTCATTCTTAGTCAATCCCAATTCGTAGTTTACATCAATTGATCATTCTATAGGCAACCACATCTCATATAGTAACAAAAGATAATAACATAAAAAGAATCGAAATATTATTTACATACAAACTTACCTCGGTGCAAATTATAGAAATTTTGCAATTTAGTCCATAATCTTTTCCCTTCCCTAATCAAGGTCGATTCCACGTCTTTCTTGGTCTATAATAACACATTTGACTTATTAAAATGCTCACATTATTCAAATTAACCCCAAAACATCCTATGGCAAAATTTATAATTTTGCCCCTAAAGTTTCACAAAATTACGATTTTACCCCTAGGTTTGGGAAATAATTTTTATTCAATTTCCTTGTATTTGATGCTTAGAAGAACCATTTTCATAATGATAGTAGTCCACAATTTGCATTAAATCACACACTTACGCACATTTTACACTTTTTTACAAACTAGTCCTTTTAAGCAATTTCATCAAAAATCACTTCGTAAAAGTTATTTATCACACTCCAAACATTCATATTCTTCCATAAAACATCAAAATACATGCATTTCATCCATGGGTAAATTTTTAAATATAAACCCTAGCTCAAAATATTGGTAGAAATAGGTAAACTGAGCTACGAGGATCTTAAAAATGTAAAGCACATTAAAAATGGAGCTAAAACGGACTTACAATCGAGCTTGGAAGTTTGAAAAACCCTAGCTATGTCTTCCTCATGTGAAATTTGGCCAAGAGGTTGAAGATGGACAAAAATTGGCTTTTAATTTTGTTTTTAATTCTTTTTAATAATTAAATGACCAAAATGCCCTTAATGAAAAACTTTGGAAACATTCCTAACCATGTCCATTTTTGTCCACCAACTTAACCAATGGTCTAATTACCATATAAGACCTATAATTTAAAATTTAATAATAATTGGACACCTCTAACATGTAGAACTCAACTTTTTCATTTTTTACAATTTAGTCCTTTTGACTAAATTGAGTGCCCAAACGTCAAAATTTTTTAACGAAAGTTTTAAAAAATATTTTCATAAAAATGTAGACATAAAAATATAATAAAAACACATTTTTCTATGTCGAATTTGTGGTCCCAAAACCACTGTTCCGACCAAACCCAAAATCGAGCTATTACAGTTCACCAACCATAAGAGTCAAGTCTTTGATGACTCAGAAGGAGCTAAACTTATAGCAACAAAGGTGGTTGGATTTGATAAAGGATTACCAGTTGGTGATTGACTACCACCCGGGAAAGGCGAATGTAGTCGCTAACGCTCTGAGTAGAAAGTCATTGTTCGCCTTGAGGGCTATGAATACTCAATTAACTGTGATTGATGACGGTTCATTTCTAGCCGAGATGAGAGCTAGACCTTTGTTCCTTCAAGAGATTTGTGAGGCTCAAAAAGGTGATAAAGACTTGCAAGCTAAGGTAGCCAGTGCGAGTCGCGTGATGAATCATATTTTCGGATTAATATTGAAGGCTGCTTGATGTTCCAAGATTAGGTTTGTGTACCCAAAGATAATAAGTTTATTCAGATGATTTTACGAGAGGCACATAGTGGTTGCTTGTCTATCTATCCGGGTAGTGTGAAAATATATAACGACTTGAAGAAGTTGTACTGGTGGTCGGGGATGAAAAGAGACATTTTTTAGTTTGTTTCTAAGTGTCTAGTTTGTCAACAAGTGAAGGCTGAACACCAAGTACCCTCAGGTTTACTTCAACCTGTGATGGTTCCCGAGTGGAAGTGGGACCGAGTAACCATGGATTTTGTGTCAGGGTTGCCTTTGACAGTAAGGAAAAAGGATTCAGTTTGGGTAGTTGTTGATAGACTTACTAAGTCGGCACATTTTATACCAGTGCGTACTGACTATTACCTTGAGAAATTGGTTGATCTATATGTTTCTTGGATCATAAGACTTCATGGAGTGCCCTTGTCGATTATTTCGGATAAAGATCCGAGGTTTACCTTGCGATTTTAGAAAAAGTTGCAAGAGGCGTTGGGAACGAAACTGAGTTTTAGCATGACTTTTCACCCTCAAACCGACGGTCAGTCAGAAAGGGTGATTTATATATTGGAAGACATGTTACAGTGTTGTGTTCTTGAGTTTCAAGGCAATTGGGAAAGGTATTTACCACTGGTCGAATTCACCTATAATATTAGTTATCAATCAAGTCTGAAAATGGCGCCCTATGAGGCTTTATATGGGCATAAGTGCCGAACGCCTTTATATTAGACCGAGCTGAGAGAGAATCAGATTCACGGGGTTGATTCAGTTAGAGAGACTAAAGAGAAAGTTAAAGTGATTCGCGACTGTTTGAAGGTCACTTCGGATAGACAGAAATCCTATGCGGATTTGAAATAGAAAGAGATCGAGTGTCAAGTCAGGGATAAAGTGTTTTTAAAAGTATCCCCATGGAAGAAGGTTCTCCGATTCGAAAAGAAAGGAAAATTAAGTCCACGGTCTCTTGGACCTTATGAGGTGACTGAGAGAATTGGACCGGTAGCATACCAATTAGCGTTGCCATCAGACTTAGAAAAGATACACAATGTATTCCATGTGTCTATGTTACGTCGTTACCATTCAAACCCCTCGTATGTGATCTCACCGACAGAGGTTGAGATCAGCTTGGGCATGACTTATGGCGAAGAGCCGGTTAAGATTTTGGCTCGGGAAGTAAAATAATTGAGAAATAAGAGTATTGCTTGCACTTGTTAAAGTATTATGGCATAGACATGGAGTCGAAGAAGCCACATTGGAACCTAAGGAGACTATGAGAGATCACTAACCGAGCTTTTCCACCTGTAAGATTTTCAGGGACGAAAATCCCTAAAAGAGAGAGAATTGTAATAGCCTGATTTTGGGGCTAGTCAAAACAGTGGTTACAAAACCATTATTTCGAAGCCATATAAATTATTTTAATATTATTTTATGTTTTATGACATGATTATAAAGGTGCATGAAAAATTTGGTGATTTAATTTTAACGTTTGAGAGCTTAATCGCGAAAAAGGACTAAATCGCATAAAGTGCAAAAGTCCTATTTTGATAGCTAAGGGTGTCAAATAGCTAGAGAACCAAAATTGGGGGTCTTTAAAGGGAAAATAAAGCCTAAAAATAGTGCTTGGGTGGCCATGGGAACAAGAATGGTTAAAAATTCAAATTAGGTGGGTTTTGGTAGCTTATTTGACTAAAATAGAAATAAAATAAAAGAAAGATGATATCATCCCTTTTCACCATTTCTTCTCCACAAAAAATTCAGCCATTTTTTGGGGTTTGAAAGCTTGAAAATTTCAGCAACTTGTAACCCTCTCAAGTAAGTGATCTTGATGGTTTTTCTTTATGATTTTTGTACTTTTAGAACCCTTATAGCATGAGCTTTCAAATAAGGAGACTATTTTGCAAAATGGTTGAAAGTCTAGGGTTTTACCATGAGAGTGTTCATGTTGTTTTCTAAAATTTTATGGAAGAAAATGAATCATGGTTGTGAAATAAACAACTTTTGTGAAATAGTTTTCATGGAAACCCTAATTAAGGACCATTTTGCATAAGTTGTAAAATAGTTGATAAATGTGTGAAATAATGAGAATTATGGGCTTCTCCTAGTATAACAAGTATTCAGCTAGGCTTGATTAATGAAAAAAAGTAATAAAAATTTGATTTTCGAATCTAAGGGTAAAATGGTCATTTTGTGAAAGTCTAAGGGCAAAATGGTCATTTTGCCCAATTATGAATTGTGGAGTACCTAGATCAATAACATGATTAAATTTGTGAATTTTTATCATTTTAGAACAAGAATTACAAAATCCAGGCCTAGACTGAGGAAAAACAAAACAAGTGGACTAAGCCGAACTAGTCGTCTACATTTTGTAATCCAAGGTAAGTTGAATGTAAATAATACAATTACATTGTTATTATATGTGTTTGAATTGATATAGCATAATTTGCTTGTTTGTGGAAATGATTATGTATGATGAATATTGAGATAGTAGAACTCCAATTTGAACCTTAGGAAATGAATCGGATATACATGCCATGACATTCGGGTTATTTGTGTGCTAGTGTAAGACATGTCTGGGACATGCATTGGCCACATTATGAGAGCCAGTGTAAGACCATGTCTGGGACGTGGCACCGGAATTGAGACAAGAGTTAGTGTAAGACATATCTGGGACATGCATCGGCCTCGAGATGTAAGCTAGTGTAAGACATGTCTGGGACATGCATCCGCTACGAGATGTGTCAGTGTAAGACTATGTCTGGGACATGGCATCGGCACATATATAGGTGTCAGTGTAAGACCATGTTTGGGACATGGCATCGGTACGGATATGTGAGAGCTAGTGTAAGACCATGTCTGGGACATGGCGTCGGCCTCAGTTTCGATAGTCAGTGTAAGACCATGTCTGGGACATGGCATTGGCATCATACCTTATGTTTGAGCCTTAGTGAATATCCAGTAGCATTCCAAATTGTTCAACAGTGAGAGTTATAGTTTAAGTTAAATGAGAAAAGTATAACTATGTTGTGAGTGGTACATGTACCTATTTGAAATGTATGAGATGTGAGTTCAATATATGCTAAGTGATTTGTATTGGATAGCGATAAGTAAGTTGTGCTTATGCCTACTTTAGTACTATGAGCATGATGATGAATGGTAAAGTTGTTGTTATATTTATTTACATGCAACTTACTAAGCTTTATTCTTACTCCCTCTCCTTTCCATTTTCTTATAGTGCCGCCCAATTAACTCGAGGATCATCGGACGTCGGAGGCATCGATTACACTATCATCTGAAGCACTTGGTATAGTTAGATCTTTTATTTTGATTATGACATGTATAAGACCCTGAATTTTAAGTTCTGTGTCATTGTTAATTGGCCAAATGTGTTGGCTTACTTTAGTATTTGATTCATTTTGTATAAGGCCATGGAAAATGGCTAATATTGAAAGTTATTATGTGAATGCAAGCTAGTCTTTCATGAATGTGAAATTGTCGGCATGGTTAAATATATGTAATGTATATAAGTCTTAACTATGGTTGTTTGGTTGAGAAATCATATTAAGTTAAACTCTGATATGTTGGTTGATATTAGATTGTGTTTCAGGGTGGCAAAGGCTTGGTAGATAGTCTTATATTGTCCACACGGGTAAACACACGGACGTGTGTCTAGGCCGTGTGTCCCATGGGCGTGTTGTTCAGCTGTGTGTCCCCTGCACGTAAAATTTGCAATTCAGAATGCATGGTAGTAAACACACGAGCAGAGACACGACAGCGTGTCTCAGCCGTATAGAGGACACAGCCTCTGGCCACGGGCGTGTGCCTTGGTCGTGTGCCCTAAATTGGATGCTGACGTCAGAAACAGAATGTAATGGTTTTTAAACACAGGCTAGGACACAAGCGTGCCATGGCTGTGTGAGGGACACAGGCTATAGACACGAGTGTGTATTAGGCCATGTGAAAACCCCTGTAGGTTTGAATTTTGAATTTAATTCACACAGGCATGGGACACGAGCATGTCCCTAGATGCTTAGGCCGTGTGTGTCACACAGGCCATTAGCACGGCTATGTTATAATGACCACACGGGCGTGTGCCCTGTTTCAAGCATTATTTTTCAAAATTTAGTTAATTTTACTGAGTCTTAATGACATTGAAATGATAGTATGCATGTGGTTAAGCATAGAAACATCCCATATCCTGTCTCGACATAGGGCTCGGGTGTGGGGTGTTACATACACTCTCGAGCCACATACTATATAATAGGATTACCTGTCTAGGCTAAATCCTTTTCATATCATATACTCTGAAGAGCTTAATCTGGATTACCCGTCCAGGCTAAATCCAATCTATAGTATATGCTCGAGCGGCTTACATCAGGATTACCCGTCCGGGCTAAATCCTTTATACAACATGTGTAGTATTATTCTCATTCTAGAATATCTCCTTATTCCATCGAATTTCAACGTTCAACCGGAACATGACAAATTTGTCTACATTTCACAACTTATGATTAATTTCATTATGTGTATCATCTCATAAATATCGACACAAGCATACAATTCAATTCAAGCATATTAACATACATATTTAAGTTACACGAACTTACCTTGAAAATGGTTTGTATTTGAATGTCAACTAATCTGAAACCTTTTGTTTTCCTTGATCTAGTTCCGTAGTTGGTCTTTCTGGATCTATGTGGATAAATTTAACTATTAATCCATCACATTTCATTTACATTTGCATTCTATTACATCCTAGGCAAAATTACCATTTTGCCCTTATTCTTTTCAAAAATTTTAATTTCGTCCCTAGGCTCGAAAAATAAAATTCACGAAATTTAACCCTCTTTCCAAGCCTAGCAGAAACTTATATACTACATTTACAGCACATACATTTTACAAATTTCAAAATTTTCCCTAGGTTTTACCACTTTTTCATTTTAGTCCTTAAATCAAGTTTTCGTCAAAATTTGCTTTGTAAAAGTTGTTTATCTATGAATAACTTTTCATTTTCTACCATAAATTTCTAATTTTTAGCATAATCATCCATGACCCTAATTTCATACATTGATAACTTTTCAAATAAATCCCCTAAATAGAAAGATTAGACTATTCCGATTCTAAAAATATAGAAATTACTAAAAACGAGACTTGATTTCATGCCTTTTTAAGAAGCTTGAAAAGTTTTCTTCCTCTCTTTTAGGGTTTCCATAGAAAATTTGGGGAAGATGATATGAAAATAGATGATTTTTTTCCTTTTTAATTAATTATCATTTATTAATTTTATTGATTTCCAATTTAGTCCCTACCCTTTTCTAATTTTTCCATGGATGAGTCATTAAAATATCTACTAACTACTCTTCAATGGTCTAATTACCATATAAGGACCATAAGTTTTGAATTCCATAGCTATTTGATACCTATAGCTACTAGAACCCAACTTTTGCATTTTATGTAATTTAGTCCTTTCCCTAATTAAACACACAATTGGTAAAATTTTCATATCAAAATTTTCATGTGACCTTCCTATCATGATGCCAACCATAAAATAAAATAAAATAAATTTTTATTTTTGGCTCGAATTTGTGGTCCCGAAACCACTGTTCCGATCTCACCGAAAATACTTTCCCCCTTAGAAATTTTCGTCCTCAAAAATTCTTACCAGAAAAGAGGTTAGGGTATTGTTTCCCCATAGTATCCTCCGACTCCCAGGTAGCTTCCTCTAAACCATGCCGTTGCCAGAGGACTTTTACCAGTGCCACCTTTTTATTTCTTAGCTTTTTTGTCTTACATGCTAATATTTTAATCAGTTCCTCATTGTAAGTCATATTAGGTTGAATCTCAACTTATGTTAGAGTAATAATGTGTGAAGGATCCGACCGATATCGTCGTAGCATGGACACATGAAACACATTGTGAATTTTATCTAGCTCCTTTGGTAGTGCTAACCGATATGCAATAGGCCCGATTCTTTCAATAATCTCATATAGCCCAATGAATCGTGGACTCGGTTTTCCTTTTACGACTGAATCGGAGAACCTTCTTCCAAGGTGACACGTTCAAGAATACTTTATCACCAACCAAAAATTATATCTCTTTCCACTTTAAATCGGCATAAGATTTTTGACGGTCTGAGGCCGCTTTCATACTGTCTCTACTTATCTTCACCTTTTCTTCGATCCTCCAGATCAAGTTCACTTTATGTATCTTTTTCTCAATTAACTCTGTCCAATATAATGGATTTCTACATTTGCGACCATATAGAGCTTCATATGACGCCATTTTAATACTAGACTGATAACTGTTTTTGTAAACAAATTCAATCAAAGGCAAGTATTTTACCCAGTTACCTCCAAATTCAAGTACACAACACCGAAGCATGTCTTCTAAAATCTATACCATACATTCAGATTGCCCATCTGTTTGAGGATGGAATGTAGTACTAAAATGTAAACAACTACCCAGAGCTTCTTGCAATTTACTCCAAAATCAGGATGTAAACCAAGGATCTCTATCTGAAATAATAGAAATTGGCACTCCATGTAGCCTTACAATCTCAGAGACATACAATTCAACCAATCTATCCAATGAAAAAACCATTGTACCGGGATAAAGTGTGCAGACTTCGTTAAAAGATCGAAAATTACCTAGACGACATCTTTCTTTTTTGGTGATAAAGGTAATCTCGTTAAAAAGCCCATGGCAACTCTTTCCCATTTCCATTCTGGTATTGTAATTGGTTGCAATAATCTCGAAGGTACTTAGTGTTCAGCTTTCACTCGCTGATATATTAAACACTGAGATACAAATTCAGAAATATCTCGTTTCATTCCTGGCCACCATTACATCTTTTTTAGATCACTATACATCTTATTACTACCAAGATAAATAGACATGTTACCATTATGAGCTTCATTCAAAATCTTCTGTACTAGTTCTGAACTTTTTGGTACACATACTCTGCCTCTAATAACAAACAACCATCAGTCCCGATGTAAAATTTTGAGTCAGGAGTCGATTCACTTTGTATCCACTTTGCTTGCAACTTACTATCATTTTTTTGAGCTTCAAAGATTTGTTGCAAAAACGTTGCTCTAACTTTTAACTCAGCTATTATTGAAACATCATCAGATAAAGACAACTGGGTGTTCAATACCCGTAAGTCAAATAAAGATTTTCGGCTCAAGGCATCTGCCACTACATTAGCTTTCCTCGGATAGTAATTGTGACAGCCCTAAAATGACCCTAGTCGGAAAGCGGTTTCGGGACCGCTAAACCGAGTCACCAAATTATTTGAATGTGATATTTATTGTCTAAAATATGTGATTATGAAGGTGTGAAAGTTTTAGGCTTCGATTTAGTAAATTGCATGTGAATTTAGTCAAAAGGACTTATGGGTGACATTTTTGAAATGTGATAGGCTAATCTACAAGGACCTAATAGTGCATGTAATCAAAAGGGAGGACTTGCATGTCAATTTTTCCCCCTAATATGTAGTGGCCGGCCATGAGCATGGGTGGACAAGATGTTATGGCTAAAAACATGTCATAGACATGTTGTGTTGGTGCATCATGGGAGGAAACAATAAAATAAAGTTAGTAATAAAATAAATGGAGTTGCATGTCAAATATCCATTTTCTAAGGTTAGTGGCCGGCCATGCTTTGAATGGAATTATTGTTTTTTTTTGTATTTTAATTGTAAAATAAAGCTTAGTGGAATGTTATTATAATGGTGAATTAAATAATAAAAGAATTTGGTGAAAAGAACAAGGTAGCTCTTTTGTGTTCTTTTTAGCCAAAAATCAAATAAGAGAGGGGAGAAAAGTCTAAAACCATTCGGCACTTTGATATTCTTCAGGAGGTGAGTTTCTAGATTAAAATTTGATGGAAATTTGATGTTTTTGGGATGGATGTTAAGCTAGTTAGGCAACCAAAGGTTCAATATTTTTTTGTTATGTGGTTATATGTGCATTTCGGCCATGGTCTTTGCTTGAATTTGAGATTTGTAATGTGATTTTCCTAAATTGTCTATGAATTTTTGGTTGTTGATTTCATGGTAATGGTATATTGAATCCATGATTTGAATCCATGAAATTTAGTAAGGTTGCATTTGGCAACTTGCTTGGAATTATGAAATGATGTCCAAAATTTGTAATTCATGCTTAAATATTGAAATAGAGCTTACAATTAATAGAACCATGTAATAATTGAGGATTTTATGTGTTAAATTTTGGATGTTGGAGTTTTAGCTTTGAAATAGTTGTTAGATGAGTTATAAAGTACTAAAAAATGGAAAGAGAAAGAGCTTAAGGCATGGTTAGTATTCGGCCATGATGAGAAGTAAGAAAATTATGTTTGTGGTTATAAAAGATTTTGGGCATTCGGCTACTCGAGGAAAGATGACGGACATGCTTATATGCTTATATGCGTATTACCGAACAAGATTGTGAATAATGATACTAATAAAATAGTTTGTAAGTTATTAATAAGGGTTTTGACATAGATACTTGTAAATAAGACAAATGCTACATATTTGGAACCCTTATATGGTATTTCGGCTTTAGTTAATTATTTTAGAAATTGAAGCTAAATGTTATAAGGAATAAGTGTATTTCTTGCTAACTGAATTATAATATAATCGAATGTGGTTTTACACAATAGTGATGTGATAAGTTTAAATTTGGTTCATTAGCTCAAGAACTCAAGGAAACAAAGTCGGATCGTGGAAGAAGGGAAATTGGTCGAATAGTCGGAATTGACGTACATTAGCGATCGAGGTAAGTTTTAAGTATTAAAGCCTATAATGTGATTGAGTATGATATGTTAAGCACATATTAAAAGAATCATAACTCTATTGTAAATTTTTATGCATATAGCCTAATGGCTATTATGAAGTATAGGTAAGTTATTGATATGATATGTTGCCAAATGGATATGATATTATGAAGTGCTAAAAGGATATGTCAGAAGAGTAAATTTGTGATAAACCTGCTTAGGACAGCAGCAGTAACAAGAATTTAGAAAATCACCATAAATTGTTGGAGTTAAATTAGAGGCTGAATAAATTATGAAATTAAACCTTAATGAGTCTAGTTTCTTATAAAAGAAACCGTGTAAGAAAATTAATTTCCGATAATGAGATATTTAAAGTTGTGTGAGACAATGCAGAATGACACTGTAATCCTCTGTTCTGTTTTTAGAAAATCATTATAAATTGTACAAAAATGGTTATAAGATAAAATTTATATGCTTAGACTCCTTAATGAGCCTAGTTTCAAATGAAATCAAATACAACACATTTTGAATTCTGTAAAATGAGCAATTTGATTCGTACTGAAGAGTGGTCAGATTAGTCAAACAGTGAAATAGGGGAAACTTTAAGAAAAATCTGGTATTGATTGGCCAAACCTAAAATTCTGGAAATTTTATGGATGGAAGATATACGAGTCTATATACAGGAAAAATTAACGGCAAGTGATTTGGAGTTTTGTAGCTCCGGTTATAAATAATTTAGTGACCATTGCTCAGGAAAACAGCTCGTAGTGAATATGTGATTTTGTTGTAAACATGGATAAAACTTGTTTTAGTTGCTCATAAGCTAGTGATTAAACCCATACTTGAATTCTAAATCGTGATATTGTAAGCTTATGAGTATTCTAATATGAAATGATAGTATGGCGTAAAATTGAATTATTCATTGGAATGTGAAAGTGTATATATGTGATAAGGCCGAATGGCCAATGTGATGAATGTGAAAGTGTATATATATGTGATCAGGCCTAATGGCCGATGTGATGAATATGAAAGTGTATATATGTGATAAGGCCGAATGGCCAATGTGATGAATGTGAAAGTGTATATATATGTGATAAGGCCTAATGGCCAATGTGATGAATGTGAAAGTGTATATATATGTGATAAGGCCTAATAGCCGATGTGATGAATGTGAAAGTGTATATATGTGATAAGGCCTAATAGCCGATGTGATGAATGTGAAAGTGTATATATGTGATAAGGCCTAATGGCCAATGTGATGAATGTGAAAGTGTATATACATGTGATAAGGCCTAATGGCCAATGTGATGAATGTGAAAGTGTATATATATGTGATAAGGCCTAATGGCCGATGTGATGAATGTGAAAGTGTATATATGTGATAAGGCCTAATAGCCGATGTGATGAATGTGAAAGTGTATATATGTGATAAGGCCTAATGGCCGATGTGATGAATGTGAAAGTGTATATATGTGATAAGGCCTAATGGCCGATGTGATGAATGTGAAAGTGTATATATGTGATAAGGCCTAATGGCCGATGTGATGAATGTGAAAGTGTATATATGTGACAGGGCGGAGTGGCCAACGTGATGGATGTGAAAGTGTATAAATGTGATAAGTCCCGAAGGGCATTTGTGTCAGTACTATATCCGGGTTAAAACCCCGCAGGCTTTATGCGAGAATATTAACACTTATTAATGTCCGTAAGCTTCGTGCTCGTACTATATCCGAGCTCTAAAGACCCGATGACTACGTGTGGAGATTTTGTCCGGGTAAGACCCGATAACTTCGTGTGGAGATTTCGTCTGAGCTAAAGGTCTTACCGATAATCCGAGTAGAGGTTAAAGCTATAATACTTCGTAATAAGAATTGCTTATAAATATATTCAATGCGAAAGGTTAAACAGGTATGTACTCCAAGTTTATATGTGAGCTTGATTTGCACTAAATCATAAGGTAGTTATGTGATGCATACGAGAGCAATCTATGAGACTATTCCTATGATTATGTGACATCGGATCAGTGTGAGAGGTTATGTGAAATCATACGATATATCTATGTCACATGAGCTCACTTTTATGTGAAAGTTTATCTGCCTATTGTATATGATGAGATGTGCATATTCGGTAAAGGGATGGTATGCCCGAAGGAAGAGTGAAATAAAAATACGAACAACTATGTTATAATTTGATTGTTATCTGTTGACACTGCTTAAAACTTACTAAGCATTGTAATGCTTACTCCGTTTACTCTGTTTCCTCTGTTTTATAGATCTCATTTGGAAGCTACAGGCTCGGGGATCATCAGCAACTAGTCACACTATCACTATCCATTGTTTGGTACTGCTACGTTTTGGATTATCTTATGGCTTGTATAGAATAGACTAGTGGCGGAAGAATATTTTTGGTTAATGTATATAAGCCATGCGCAAATGGCATCTTTTGAATGTTTACTTAGAGAAGTTTAAATTTTATCCCTGGCTGTGCTTAGTACTTATTTAAATGAATGATCTTTATTTCAAGAAAAAGTTCAAATTTTACTGTTCTGACATGAGTTACAAGTCCGGTAATGCCCCTTACCTATTCCGGCGACGGTTATGGGATAGGGGTGTTACATTTTATTGGTATCAGAGCTACGGTTTAGTCGATTCTAGGACTAACGTAGCACGCGTGAGTCTATTTATACATGCCATAAAGTGATAAAATGATAGTGTGATGATTTTTGGCTATTAAATGTGTTTGCTGTATTGCAATAAATCTTGATCCCGATCGAGCTGTAGCAAGCTTCTGACTATGAGAATTTGCGATATAACTTCACTTAGATATGCCTAAATTCTTAAGTTGATCAGGTACGTATCATGTACTCGTATTTGAATTTCGATTTGGATTGAATTATAAGGGTATAAGTGATGCAATTTTGAAAGAGTGTTATGACTATAAATGTGATTTTTGTATGTGGCTATGGAACTGGAAGTTGAATGGTCGATAAGCATGTTGTGTTTGTATTCAAGTAATGTAAATGATATACTAATGTGTATTGCTATATGTGTATATGTACATGAGAATTGAGAGTGATGTATCCGGACTAAGTTCCGAAGAGCATTCGTGCTAGTGATGTATCCGGGCTAAGTCCCGAAGAGCATTCGTGCTAGTGATGTATCCGAACTAAGTTCCGAAGAGCATTCGTGCTAGTGATGTATCCGGGCTAAGTCCCGAAGAGCATTCGTGCTAGTGATGTATCCGGACTAAGTTCCGAAGAGCATTCGTGCTAGTGATATATCCGTGCTAAACCCGAAGAGCATTTGTGCTGGTGTTATATCCGGGCTAGGTCCCGAAGAGTAATCATGCTGGTGACGTGTATTCGGGCCTTCGTGCCTAGTAGGCTTCGTGCCGGTAATTTGAGCAAAGTTTAAGTGCTCATTACTATACGAATTCAAATTTAAATGAGATGATATGTTTAAAAGTGTACATACATGATGTTTATAGACTTGGTTAAGTCATATCAATGTGTATTAACGAATGAATAAAAGCACTATGTATGTGAATGATTAGAGGCACTGTGTGTGTGCGAATTCCTTTAACCGAGCACTATGAGTGCGAGATCGGTCAGTGGGCACTAAGTGTGTGAAGTGGAATTCATGTAAGACCTCGTTTGGGACGAAGGCATTGATTTGAGATAGTGTGTAAGACCATGTCTGGGACATGGCATCGGCTCGATATGTGAGAATATGTAAGACCATATCTAGGATATGGCATTGTAAGAGCTATATGTGCTATTGCTGAATGGACACTATTTTGTTAATCTTGTTCAAGAAATTATTTTGATTAAGTATCGACATTCGAAAGTTTGAAAGAATTTTTGATGAATGTTGATAATTTTGGATATACGAGTTATGCGCTAGAATAAATCTCATGCCAGTGTATTATATTAGGCTTTATGCCTATTCGACTGTATACGGGTAACGTTAACTATGATTGAATGTGCTAAATGAACTAAATGTTCAGGTACGTGGAAGTTGACTTTTCTTTTGGAAATGAGTTAAGTTGAATATTGAGATGTGATAAAGTTATAAAGGATATTTATTGGGATGTTTGAGTATATGTGTACTTTTGGTTAGGTTACAGCTTATTCATGAATGAAAATGTGGGTTACAAATATGTGGGTTGATGATGTGAATTATACATGTTAATATGTGCTTAATATGTGTTTGAAATGCATTTGTGAATTAAATTAAGTGATTATTACTTATGAAATCAAGAAAATGAGATATATGTGCATACTTGTATAAATGTTTATGTATTTGTTTTAAGATAAGAAAATGATTTTATAGATCGATGCGAAATCAATAATGAATTACAATTGCTATCAATGAGCTAATGTCTTTGTGGATATAATTCAATAAGAGGACGTTATCCTAAACTATGCATCGGTAGAAATTTTCGGGGACAAAAATTTCTTAAGTGGGGGAGAGTTGTGACAGCCCTAAAATGACCCTAGTCAGAAAGCAGTTTCGGGACCGCTAAACCGAGTCACCAAATTATTTGAATGTGATATTTATTGTCTAAAATATGTGATTATGAAGGTGTGAAAGTTTTAGGCTTCGATTTAGTAAATTGCATGTGAATTTAGTCAAAAGGACTTATGGGTGACATTTTTTAATTGTGATAGGCTAATCTACAAGGACCTAATAGTGCATGTAATAAAAAGGGAGGACTTGCATGTCAATTTTTCCCCCCTAATATGTAGTGGCTGGCCATGAGCATGGGTGGACAAGATGTTATGGCTAAAAACATGTCATAGACATGTTGTGTTGGTGCATCATGGGAGGAAACAATAAAATAAAGTTAGTAATAAAATAAATGGAGTTGCATGTCAAATATCCATTTTCTAAGGTTAGTGGCCGGCCATGCTTTGAATGGAATTATTGTTTTTTTTGTATTTTAATTGTAAAATAAAGCTTAGTGGAATGTTATTATAATGGTGAATTAAATAATAAAAGAATTTGGTGAAAAGAACAAGGTAGCTCTTTTGTGTTCTTTTTAGCCAAAAATCAAATAAGAGAGGGGAGAAAAGTCTAAAACCATTCGGCACTTTGATATTCTTCAGGAGGTGAGTTTCTTGATTAAAATTTGATGGAAATTTGATGTTTTTGGGATGGATGTTAAGCTAGTTAGGCAACCAAAGGTTCAATATTTTTTTGTTATGTGGTTATATGTGCATTTCGGCCATGGTCTTTGCTTGAATTTGAGATTTGTAATGTGATTTTCCTAAATTGTCTATGAATTTTTGGTTGTTGATTTCATGGTAATGGTATATTGAATCCATGATTTGAATCCATGAAAATTTAGTAAGGTTGCATTTGGCAACTTGCTTGGAATTATGAAATGATGTCCAAAATTTGTAATTCATGCTTAAATATTGAAATAGAGCTTACAATTAATAGAACCATGTAATAATTGAGGATTTTATGTGTTAAATTTTGGATGTTGGAGTTTTAGCTTTGAAATAGTTGTTAGATGAGTTATAAAGTACTAAAAAATGGAAAGAGAAAGAGCTTAAGGCATGGTTAGTATTCGGCCATGATGAGAAGTAAGAAAATTATGTTTGTGGTTATAAAAGATTTTGGGCATTCGGCTACTCGAAGAAAGATGAGAGACATGCTTATATGCTTATATGCGTATTACCGAACAAGATTGTGAATAATGATACTAATAAAATAGTTTGTAAGTTATTAATAAGGGTTTTTGACATAGATACTTGTAAATAAGACAAATGCTACATATTTGGAACCCTTACATGGTATTTCGGCTTTAGTTAATTATTTTAGAAATTGAAGCTAAATGTTATAAGGAATAAGTGTATTTCTTGCTAACCGAATTATAATATAATCGAATGTGGTTTTACACAATAGTGATGTGATAAGTTTAAATTTGGTTCATTAGCTCAAGAACTCAAGGAAACAAAGTCGGATCGTGGAAGAAGGGAAATTGGTCGAATAGTCGGAATTGACGTACATTAGCGATCGAGGTAAGTTTTAAGTATTAAAGCCTATAATGTGATTGAGTATGATATGTTAAGCACATATTAAAAGAATCATAGCTCTATTGTAAATTTTTATGCATATAGCCTAATGGCTATTATGAAGTATAGGTAAGTTATTGATATGATATGTTGCCAAATGGATATGATATTATGAAGTGCTAAAAGGATATGTCAGAAGAGTAAATTTGTGATAAACCTGCTTAGGACAGCAGCAGTAACAAGAATTTAGAAAATCACCATAAATTGTTGGAGTTGAATTAGAGGCTGAATAAATTATGAAATTAAACCTTAATGAGTCTAGTTTCTTATAAAAGAAACCGTGTAAGAAAATTAATTTCCGATAATGAGATCTTTAAAGTTGTGTGAGACAGTGCAGAATGACACTGTAATCCTCTGTTCTGTTTTTAGAAAATCATTATAAATTGTACAAAAATGGTTATAAGATAAAATTTATATGCTTAGACTCCTTAATGAGTCTAGTTTCACATGAAATCAAATACAACACATTTTGAATTCTGTAAAATGAGAAATTTGATTCGTAGTGAAGAGTGGTCAGATTAGTCAAACAGTGAAACAGGGGAAACTTTAAGAAAAATCTGGTATTGATTGGCCAAACCTAAAATTCTGGAAATTTTATGGATGGAAGATATACGAGTCTATATTCAGGAAAAGTTAACGGCAAGTGATTTGGAGTTTTTTAGCTCCGATTATAAATAATTTAGTGACCATTTCTCAGGAAAACAGCTCGTAGTGAATATGTGATTTTGTTGTAAACATGGATAAAACTTGTTTTAGTTGCTCATAAGCTAGTGATTAAACCCATACTTGAATTCTAAATTGTGATATTGTAAGCTTATGAGTATTCTAATATGAAATGATAGTATGGCGTAAAATTGAATTATTCATTGGAATGTGAAAGTGTATATATGTGATAAGGCCGAATGGCCAATGTGATGAATGTGAAAGTGTATATATATGTGATCAGGCCTAATGGCCGATGTGATGAATATGAAAGTGTATATATGTGATAAGGCCGAATGGCCAATGTGATGAATGTGAAAGTGTATATATATGTGATAAGGCCTAATGACCAATGTGATGAATGTGAAAGTGTATATATATGTGATAAGGCCTAATAGCCGATGTGATGAATGTGAAAGTGTATATATGTGATAAGGCCTAATAGCCGATGTGATGAATGTGAAAGTGTATATATGTGATAAGGCCGAATGGCCAATGTGATGAATGTGAAAGTGTATATATATGTGATAAGGCCTAATGGCCAATGTGATGAATGTGAAAGTATATATATATGTGATAAGGCCTAATGGCCGATGTGATGAATGTGAAAGTGTATATATGTGATAAGGCCTAATAGCCGATGTGATGAATGTGAAAGTGTATATATGTGACAGGGCGGAGTGGCCAACGTGATGGATGTGAAAGTGTATAAATGTGATAAGTCCCGAAGGGCATTTGTGTCAGTACTATATCCGGGTTAAAACCCCGCAGGCTTTATGCGAGAATATTATCACTGATTAATGTCCGTAAGCTTCGTGCTCGTACTATATCCGAGCTCTAAAGACCCGATGACTACGTGTGGAGATTTTGTCCGGGTTAGACCCGATAACTTCGTGTGGAGATTTCGTCTGAGCTAAAGGTCTTACCGATAATTCGAGTAGAGGTTAAAGCTATAAGGCTTCGTAATAAGAATTGCTTATAAATATATTCAATGCGAAAGGTTAAACAGGTATGTACTCCAAGTTTATATGTGAGCTTGATTTGCACTAAATCATAGGGTAGTTATGTGATGCATACAAGAGCAATCTATGAGACTATTCCTATGATTATGTGACATCGGATTAGTGTGAGAGGTTATGTGAAATCATACGATATATCTATGTCACATGAGCTCACTTTTATGTGAAATTTATCTGCCTATTTATATGATGAGATGTGCATATTCGGTAAAGGGATGGTATGCCCGGAGGAAGAGTGAATTAAAAATACGAACAACTATGTTATAATTTGATTGTTATCTGTTGACACTGCTTAAAACTTACTAAGCATTGTAATGCTTACTCCGTTTACTCTGTTTCCTCTGTTTTATAGATCTCATTTGGAAGCTACAGGCTCGGGGATCATCATCAACTAGTCACACTATCACTATCCATTGTTTGGTACTGCTACGTTTTGGATTATCTTATGGCATGTATAGAATAGACTAGTGGCGGAAGAATATTTTTGGTTAATGTATATAAGCCATGCGAAAATGGCATCTTTTGAATGTTTACTTAGAGAAGTTTAAATTTTATCCCTGGCTGTGCTTAGTACTTATTTAAATGAATGATCTTTATTTCAAGAAAAAGTTCAAAATTTTACTGTTCTGACATGAGTTACAAGTCCGGTAATGCCCCTTACCTATTCTGGCGACGGTTACGGGATAGGGGTGTTACAGTAATCAATAACGAAATCGTAATCTTTCAATAATTCCAACCACCTACGTTGTCTCAAATTCAGTTCTTTTTGTATCGTTAAATACTTTAAACTTTTGTGATCCGTAAAGATGTGACATTTTTCACCAAAGAGATAATGCTGCCATATTTTCAATGCAAAAAAATAGTTGCTAATTCAAGATCATTTACTGGGCAATGGGTACTTGTTCTTTATTGTGACTTTATTAAGCTGTCTGTAATCAATGCACAATCTCAATGATCCATCCTTCTTCTTACAAACAACACTAATGCACCCCATGGTAAAAAGCTAGGCTGGGCAAACCCTCTATCAATCAACTCTTGCAACTGTACCTTCAACTCTTTTAATTCAGTAGGAGTCATTCTATATGGTGCTATAGATATTGGTGTTGTCCCTGGTACAAGGTCTATGGTAAATTCCACCTTTCTAGCTGGAGGTAAACCAGGTAATTTTTCTGAAAATACCTCAGGAAACTCACAAACAACCAACACCAATTGGATTTTCAACTCTGATACTTTGGTATCCAGTACAATATCAAGATAAGCCTCATACCCTTTTTTAATATATCTCTGTGCTGATATTGCTGAAATCACATTAGACAACCCATCCAATTTCTCAGATTCAACCCTGAGTAACACACTATTTTGACACTTAAATACAATGTATTTATGCTTACAATTTACCACTGCATCATGTTGGGTCAACCAATCTATTCCCAATATTACATCAAATTAATCAAAGGGTAACAACATTAAATTAGCCGAAAAATAGTAACCCTCCATCATCAATGGGCGATTTTTACAAATTTTATCCACCATAACATGCTGACCCAAGGGGTTTGAAACTTTAACCACAAATTCGGTGAATTCAATAATCATATTTTTAATAGACCCAAATTTTATGCATATATATGAATGCATGGAACTAGGATCAATCAAAGCAATAATGTCAGTATCAAGTAAAGAGAATGTACCAGTGATAACATCTGGTGCTGAAGCATCTTCCCTTGTACATATTGCATATGTTCTTGCCAGAGCCGGAGCCTTGGATTTAGCTGTTGAATCTTTTGCAGCACTACGACTACCACTTATATTTCCAAAATACTGTGGTGATCTACCCCTTGGACAGGATTACTCGATTTGGGGTCTGTTCAATGTCTTTCTCAACCCTTTCCGGGCAATCTTTAAGAAAATGGTCGAGAGAACCACACTTAAAGCAAGCCCCACTTCTCATACAGACTCTTCAAAATGTAATTTATTGCAGACATTGCATCGTGGTTTGGGGTTTCCAACACTCCTAACACTGGTCTTTAAGGGAGATGAAGACCTCGGGTTAGTGCATTTAGAACTTTGTTCCTTTCCCGAATACCCCCTTAATGTAGCAAAATGCTCATGATAATTCTTTGATTTCTTTGAAGCAGATGATTGCGTTCTGTATATAAATCTTTTACTTGTAACCCAAGCTTCCCTTTTCGCTTGCCTCTTTTCCTTGCTTAATTCATCGGCCTTGTGTGCTCGTTCAGCCAACACCACGAATTCTCTTAATTCTAGAATTCCAATCAACAGCTTGATATCTTTGTTTAGCCCTTCTTCAAATCATTTGCACATTTCGGCTTCAGTCTGAACCCATTCACTAGCATACTTGCTCAATCTAACAAATTTTTGTTCATACTCAGCCACTGTCATATTCCCCTGTTTGAACTCTAGAAATTCTTTCTTTTTCTGGTCCAAGAATCTCTGCCTAATAAACTGCCTTTTGAACTCTGTTTAGAAAAATTCCCATGTAATATTTTCCCTTGGTACCACAGATGATATGGTTTTCCACCAATGGTAGGCTGTAACATTCAAGAAAGATGCTGCATATTTTAGACACTCGACTGGTGTGCATGATAACTCATCTAGAACCTGAATAGTATTTTTCAGCCAGAACTCGGCCCTCTCTGGATAGTCATCAGTCGTAGCCTTAAATTCTTTAGCCCAATGTTTTCTGATTTTATCTACTGGAGCCTTACCAATTCTGACAGGTCTAGCATCTTGTGGCACTTCATCATGTTGTGAAGCAGGTGGGGGAGGTCGTTGAATAGCATAGTTTGTTCTCATATATTCACTAAACCATTCATCCATCAATTCAAAGAAGGGTACTTTTGCCGCCTCACTTCGGCCCTCAGATACGGGCCTTCTACTACCACTGGATGCAACTCGCTGCACGGAAGCTCTAGCAGCGCTCTAAACTTCCTTAGTCTCGGCTCTAGCTTGGTTGGAAGACATTACTATTTGAAAATACATTTAAAAGTGGTCAGGAGATATCACACGATCATAATTTATATGATGGCATGTATAGCTAGACTTGTACTTGCTACGTTAGTCCGAGAATTGGCTAAACCGTAGCTTTGATACCACCAAATGTAACACCCCTAACTCGTATCTGTTGCCAGAACAAGGTTACAAAGTATTACCGGAGTTTGCAGAACATTCACAGGTAATTTATACTAATTGCTAAACATTTTTTGATATCAATCATAATGTCCCTTAAATGGACCCTTGAGGCCCAAAATGGATGGTAGAAATAAATTGGGACTCAATTGGATTTTTCATGAATTTTCAAAATTTTGCTTATGAACAGTACCCACATGCCCGTGTGGTCTAGAGACACGCTTGTGTGTTTGGATCGTGTGACTACACATGCCCGTGTCCCTAACCCGTTTAACTTTCTGACTTATAAGGCATGGAAAAATTTTAAGTCACACGCCTATGTCTAGGCCGTGTGGCAAATTTTATTTTTAAAATTTAGGTGCAGTTTTTACACGGCCATGTAACACGCCCATGTCTAAGGCCGTGCCAACCGCATGGCTGAGACACATGCCTGTGTCTCCGCCCATGTACCCAATTTTAGCGTTCTATTTCTCAATTTTAAGATGTAGGGGACACACGGCCGGACCACATACCCATGGGACAAGCCGTGTGTCACACACGGCCAAGACACACGCCGGTGTGTCTACCCATGTAGACAAAATAAAACCATTTTCTAGCCTCATTTGTAACCCATAACTCATCATTTTCCTGCACCAAAACTAACAAGCATATATCCACCAATCCAACATTATACTCACAAAAAATTTGCCATTAACCATGTGGAATTAACTCATGCATCAATGGGTATAAACTTACTCTTATCATAAACTTATATGCTAACATAATTCCAAAAACTAACACATAATAAGCACTTATGTGATTACCAAAACATCACTTCAAAAATATCCAAACTTAGACCATCACTAGCCACTCCAATGGCTAGATTACAAAACAACAATTACAAGCCATCATTGGACAAATAAGCTTATACATGCTATTATACCAAATGAGATTTCTAATTATACCAAAATAAGACAGTGGATAGTGTGATGATTGCTCTGACCGACTTCCAACCTTCGCGAGCTTTTGAGCACTATAAAAATAAGGAAAATTAAACGGAATAAGCATTTTATGCTTAGTAAGTTCGTATAATGGAAAATAACTTACCGGTCATATTTATTATTACAAGAAAATGTAAATATACATTCCATCAATTTGGGTAAGTTACCTAAAGACATACACTTATTCAAACAAGTTAGTCACATAATATCATATGAATACCAAGTAAACATAGATGAGCCCATCATAATATAAGCTTTCATTTAATTTCTCCTGTCCATATTTCAAAAGTCTTTTCCGTTGAACTGTTGAAGTTTAGATGGACATCCGGTTAGTTTACTCAAGGTATGCTTGTTAACTATTTGACAATTCATACCTAAGAGTACCCATTGGGGCACAAAATCAACGAGTACACTCTCGAGCCACATACTATATTATAGGATTACCAATCTAGGCTAAATCATTTTCACATAATATGCTTTGAAGAGCTTAATCTAGATTACCCGTCGGCTAAATCCTTTATACAACATGTTTAGTATTATTCTCATTCAAGAATATCACCTTATTCCATCAAATTTCAACACTCAACCGGAACATGACAATTTGTCTACATTTCACAAGTTTTGATTAATTTCATTATGTGTATCATCTCATACATATCAACACAATCATACAATTCAATTCAAGAATATTAACATAGATATTTAAGTTATACGAATTGACCTTGAAAATGGTTCTTATTTGAATGTCAACTAATCCAAAACCTTTTGCTTTCCTCGATCTAGTTCCGTAGTTGGTGTAACAGCCTAGTTTTAGCTTAAATCGGAACAATAGTTTTAGGACCACAAATTCGAGGTTAGAGAATTATTTTAATATTATTTTTTTTGTTTATAGCATGTGATTATTTATGTTTGAAAATTGCGTGAAATAATTTTAGTATTTGAGTGCTTAATTTGACGAAAGGACTAAAACGCATAAAATGCAAAAGTTGCATTATATTTGATAAAGATGTCTAATTGCTATGATTCATTAAATGAAAGGTCCTTATGATGATATTAGACCATTGGTAATGGAATTTGACATAAATGGGCTTTCACTAAGTGAAATTTTAATGTATTAAGTAAATGATAAAATGGTAAATTACAAATTAATGAATATTAAACAAAACCAAAGTGATTTTATGTTCATCTTTTACATTTCTTCACCGAAAATTGAAAGGAAGCTAGGTCTTGGAACCTTTAACATTTCTGCAATTCTTGGCTTGATTAAGGTATGGTTTGAGCTAGATTTTTTATTATTTCCATGTTTTTGTGACCGTTGCTTCGTATTCTAGGTAGCCTGTAGCCTACTTTCTGAATTGGTTGATGAATTTGTGAGTTTCCATTGATGATAGCTTAATGTTTTTGAATGTTTATGATGGAAAATGACTATTTGATGATAGACTTTAAAGTTTTGTTAAGTGATTTTTGACAAAAATGTCAAATAGGGATTTAATTGTGAAAAGTGTAAATTTAGGGGTTGAAATGTGAAATAAATGAAAATAATGGGCTACTAGGAGTCTATGAAGAATTTGGCTAGCATGAAATTAGAAAGAAATTGTGTCATTTGTGCTTTTATGAATTGAGGACTAAATTGTAGAAATGTGAAACTTTAGGGGCTAAAGTGTAAAAATGTCCAAATATGTGTTTGTGGACCAAATTGAATGATTTGGTGAATAAATGAGTTAATTTTGAATGTGTATAGATCAAGAAAGAAAGAAATCAGATTTAGATCATGGAAAATTAAAAGTTGTCGAGTAGTCAATCCGATCCGTTCATTGTATATACGAGGTAAGTTCATATGAAAATAATTACCTTTAAATTGATTTATAAATGTTTAATTGTTCTTAAATTTCTATGAACGTTGAACGAGCAAATACGAGCAAGAATTGACGAAGTTTCGATATCTGAAAGTCCCGTCCGAACCTTAGGAATAGTATAGGATACAAATGTCATGACATTAAGTTACTGAAATGTGATTACATGTTAGACCATGTCTAGGACATTGGCATTGTATTGTGATTACGTGTAAGACCATCATGTCTGGGACATTGGAATCATTATATAATTTCGTATAAGACCCTGTCTGGGACAGTGGCATTGATATGTGATAACATGTAATAACATATCTGGGATATGGCATTGTACGAGTTTTATGTGATTTCTAAGTATCCTTAATGATTCCGAACGATTCAACAGGCAAAGTCAAGTTGGGAAAGAATGTGCGAATGAGTTAAGTGGCTCAGGTACATACGAGATTCATACGAGTATTGAAAAGAGAAGTATTTGATGAATTCAATTATGATACTGAATATGTATACAATGAGAAATGTTTGTGAACTTACATATTGTAACACCCCTCACCCGTATCCAACACCGGGATAGGGCTCGAGGCATTACCGAAACTTTATCATTCATAAACATACAAAACCAGGTCACCAAATTTCATCCAAAATTTAAAACTTCTAGAACATAAGCATATCATTCCTTATACAGGCCATCGAGGCCTATAACCTACATTAAGGCGGTTCGGTACAAAACCAAAATCATTCGATAAACTTTGGACGACTTAATAAATTTCTAGCTTTGGAGTGTCACATGCCCGTGTAGGTGGGCCGTGTGGACTCACACGCTCGTGTGGCCTAGGGCACGTCCATGCCTTTAACCCGTGGGCAACGCTGACTTTTGGGCACGGCCAAGACACACGCCCGTGGGCTCACCCCATGTTCAAAACTTGACATTCTATTAAAATAACACGGCCCAGACACACGCCTATGTGTCCTACCCGTGTGCTAATTTGACTCAAATTTTTAGGTGCAGGGGACACAAGGACATACCACACGCCCATGGGGATGGGTCGTGTGCCACACACGGCCTAGACACACACCCATGTGTCTAACCATGTGGACCTTAATAAGCTATTTTCCAAGCCTTTAGTCACCCCTTTCTACTACTTGTGCCTAATGGTTACCAAGTTTGAGAGAAAGCATGATTATACACTTGTAAATAATCTTAATGAAAATAGTTGTATGGAAACCTCATATCATTGGTTTCATACATAAGTGGTTATTTCCTATTTAGTGTCATGGATTCCTATATTACATTAATCCATCTGAAATTGGCTCATTTATGTGATTCATTGCCAATTGATAGCAACCCATCATTTGTAATTAAAACCATGCATAAAATTGTAGGTCATGGCCTACTTAAATTAAGCCAATTTTCATGGCCATATACAAAGAGATAAAAATATTTTTACATGCCTTTGCTGGGCAAATCAAATGACACATAAAACAAAATACTCAAAAATACTATACATGCCATTGAACAAAATGAACATAGTCTTTATACCAAAGCTTGTTTAGTTAATAGTGTGTTGTTCTCCAGCTTTCTTCTAATCCTTATGAGTCCTCGAGCTCTGTAAAATAGGGAAAAAAGAGGGGTAAGCATTTTCATGCTTAGTAAGCTCGAATAACTGAAGAGTAAACTTACCGAGTAATTAGCATACATCCATACTTAAATCATGAAATCATCCAATATGAAATGATTTCCTATCACATGCACTCAATCAATAAGTTAGTCACATAATCATGTATCATGTAATTTAACTAGATGAGCTCATCATTCAACATTTCATTCATACATGTATCCTACGTTAATCTCGTTAAGTTTCTAGGAAATCTCGATGGAATACCCATTATTTGTCAATTCATTCAAATGATCTTTCCATATATGCACTCCCACGAACCTCACATCATATGGCAGGATTACCAGTCCAGGCTAAATCCCCCATATTGTATGAACTCATAAGGTGCTGTCGGGATTGCCAGTTCCGGCTAAATCCCTTATAACAACAAACACTCTTAATGAGCTCGGATCTGAGTTACCAGTCCAGGCTAAATTCAAATCCTAATCGGATTACCTGTCCGGGCTAAATCCACAATGCACTCATATTCTTCGGGAGGCTTGATCATTCAAGGAACACCCGTCCGAGTTAGATTCCTTTCCATACTTGAGATCTTGGATTACCCTTCCGGGCTAAATCCTTACTACAACACATGCAGGATCTCCTTTCACATGTAAAACATGGTTTATCCATCAAATTCCCTTTTAACCTCAACCGAGACCGTTATCAACAAGTCATTATCAAAGATGCATTTCATGCATTTTCATGCCATTAACAATGCAATTATCATGCATTCATAAATCATACAATCATGCATATTAGGGGTTTACTTTAAGTTATCCGAACTTACCTGGTAACAGTTTCAGAGTTATGTTTCGATTATTCTGAAACCTTGCGTTTACCTCGATCGGCCTCCGTAATTTGTTTCTCGGGGTCTATAACAACAAATTTAGCTCATTAATGCCCCACATTATACATTTCAAGTGTAATATCTACCCTCGGTCCAAATGACTATTTTGCCTCTAACCTTTGACATTTTTACGATTTAGTCCCTAGGCTCGTATAATGAAACACATGCAATTTCTATCTTACCCAAGCTTAGCCGAACATTTTTCTCTCTTATGGCAACACATGATTTAGTCCCTATAAGGGTTTCTCATGAAAACTAGCTTGGAAAAGATGTTTAACACACATTTATCTTCCATATTCCTCCATAATCCATCAAACTACCAATAACTCATGCATGGGTAAATTTTTGAACATGAACCCTAGCATGAAATATGGGTAGAAATGGAGAGAGCAAGCTACCAGGATTTCAAAAATACAAAGAACATGAAAAACGGGGCTTGGGAGCACTTACTATTGAGCTTGAAAATTGAAGAAACCCTAGCTATGGTGTCCTCCAAATTTCGGTAGAAAATGACAAATGACCAAAATGCCCTTATGCCCTTTCTTTAAAATTTCATCCATGCAAGCCCATTTTTGTACAAAAATTTAAAATTTGGGCAAATTGATCTCCAAGACCTTCTAATTCATAATCTATAGCAATTTCATACAAATTGCTTCTAGAATCCAAGTTTTGCAATTTATTCAATTTAGTCCCTAATTTCCAATTAGACACCTTATACTTAGAATTTCTTCATAAAACTTTAACACATGCATATACTCATATTCTAGGCCTCATAATAATCATAAAATAAATATTTTTGATGTCGAATTTGAGGTCCTGAAACCACTATTCTGACTAGGCCCTATTTTGGGATGTTACATTTCTCCCTCCTTAGGGACTTTCGTCCTCGAAAGTCTTACCGGAAAACAGATTTGGATATCGGCTTCTCATGGTTTCTTCTGGCTCCCATGTGGCTTCTTCTACACCATGTCGATGCCATAAAACTTTTACAAGAGCCACATCTTTATTTCTCAAATGTTTAACTTCACGAGCCAATATCTTAACCGGTTCTTCTCCATAGGTCATGTCCGGTCGAATGTCGATCTCAGTCGGCGAAATTACATGAGAGGGGTCTGATCGGTATCTCCTTAACATGGATACATGGAACACATCATGAATCTTTTCCAGTTCGGGTGGCAACGCCAAACGATAGGCTAATAGTCCAACTCTTTCGGTGATCTTGTACGGTCCGACAAATCGTGGACTCAATTTACCTTTTCAACCAAATCTCAATACCTTTTTCCATGGAGATACTTTCAAAAATACTCTTTCTCCAACTTGAAACTCAATTTCTTTTCTTTTCAGCTCAGCATAAGACTTTTTTCTTCAGTTTCTTTAATCAGATCAACTCCATGAATCTGATTTTCCTTGAGTTCTGTCCAGTACAATGGAGTTCGACATTTCCTACCATACAAGGCCTCATAAGGCGCCATCTTCAAACTTGTTTGGTAACTATTGTTGTAGGCAAATTCTACCAATTGCAGATATTTTTCCCAACTACCCTGGAATTCAAGGATGCAATAATGCAACATGTCCTCGAGAATCTGAATCATCCGCTCAGACTGACCATTAGTCTGAGGGTGAAAAGCTGTGCTAAAGCTCAACTTTGTACCCAAGGCTTCTTGTAACCCCTTCCAGAATCTCGAAGTGAACCTCGCGTCTCTGTCAAAAATAATTGACAGTGGTACTCCGTGCAATCTTACTATCTCAGAAATGTACAAATCGGCCAATCTATCATGGGAATAATCCATCCTTACAGGGATAAAATGAGCCGACTTTGTCAGTTTGTCCACTATAACCCATATGGCATCTTTCTTTTTCGGAGTCAAAGGTAATCCTGTCACAAAATCCATGGTAACTTTGTCCCACTTCCATTTGGGGACCATTACAGGCTGTAAACAGACCTGAAGGCACTTGATGTTCAGCTTTAACTTGCTGACATACCAGGCATTTCGATACAAATTCAGAAACGTCTCTTTTCATGCCATTCCACTAGTATATTTTCTTTAAATCGTTGTACATCTTGGTACTTCCCGGGTGAACTGACAAACAACTGTTATGTGCTTCTTACAAAATCTTCCGAATAAGTTCATTACCTTTGGGTACACAAACCCTATCTTTGAACATCAAACATCTATCAGGACTAATTCAAAAATCGATCTCAATACCAGACTCACATTGAGCCCTTTTTGCTTGGAAGTCATCATCATTAAACTAAGCATCATAAATTTCCTGCAGAAATGTCGGCCTAGCCTCCAGCTCGGCCAGAACTAAACCATCATCAAGCAATGTCAAACGAGTATCCATGGCCCTCAAGGCATACAGGGATTTTCTTCTCAATGCATCAGCGACCGCATTAGCCTTTCTCGGGTGATAGTCGATAATCAAATCATAATCTTTAATTAATTCTAACCATCTCCGCTGTCTCAAATTTAATTCTTTCTGAGTCATCAAGTATTTCAAACTCTTGTGGCCCGTGAATATACGACAAGTCTCACCATACAAATAATGTCTCCAAATTTTTAAGGCAAAAACAATAGCAGCAAGCTCTAGGTCGTGGGTTAGATAATTCTTCTCATGAGGCTTCAATTGCCGTGAAGCATAGGCTATCACCTTGCCATCTTACAAAAGCACACAACCCAATCCATTTAAGGACGCATCACAAATTCTTTTCCCGGTTCAGGTAGCACTAAAACAGGAGCTTCTGTCAGCAATGTCTTTAACTTTTCAAAACTTTGCTAACACTTCTCCGTCCATTCAAACTTAACGTCTTTCTGTAGCAACTTCATCATCGGAGTTGCAATCATGGAAAATCATTTTACAAACCTTCGATAATAATCGGCTAAGCCCAAAAAGCTTCTAACCTCGGTTACATTCTTAGGCGATTTCCATTCAACAATTGCAGAAATTTTAGTTGGATCAACTCAGATGCCTTCACCCGAAACTATATAACCCAAAAATCCAACTTCTTGGAGCCAAAATTCATTCTTGCTAAACTTAGCATACAGTTGCTTTTCCCGCAGGGTCTGCAACACAGTTTTCAGATGCTTCGCATGCTCTGTCTCATCTCTAGAGTAGATTAAAATGTCGTTAATAAACACAACGACAAACTTATCCAAATATGGTCGAAAGATCCTATTCATTAGATCCATAAACATGGCTGGTGCATTCGTCAACCCAAACGGCATGACAAGAAATTCATAACGGCCATACCTCGTTCTGAAAGTTTTCTTGGGTACATTCGAGTCTTTAACTCACAACTGATAATAGCCAGACCTCAAGCCTATCTTGGAGAATACGGTGGCTCCTCTCAATTGGTCAAACAAATCATCGATCCTTGGAAAAGGATACTTATTCTTAACAATCACCTTATTTAGTTGTCGGTAATCAATACATAACCTCATCGACCCATCTTTCTTCTTCACGAACAACACGGAGGCACCCCAAGGTGAAAAACTTCGCCTTGCAAATCCTTTATCTGTCAGCTCTTGCAACTGTGCCTTCAACTCTTTCAACTCAGTTGGTGCCATTCTGTACGGAGCAATAGAAATGGGAGTCGTCCCTGACATCAACTCAATACCAAACTCTATTTCCCTTTTAGGAGGTAGTCCGAGTAATTCTTCCGGAAACACATCTGGATACTCACATACTATCGGCACAGACTCAATCTTTAATGCAATTTCCTTAGTGTTCATCACAAACGCAAGGTAGGCTTCGTATCCTTTCCTCAAATATCTCTGGGCAACCATTACCGTGATTACAACCGGCAACGAACCCAAGTCTCTTGATTCGACCCATAGAATCTTACCATCCGGGCATCTTAACTTAATATACTTACTACCACAATTCACAGTTACACCATGAAGGGCTAACCAATCCATACCAAGTATTACATCAAATTCATCAAATGGTAGCAACATAAGGTTACCCGGGAAACAACAACTTTGAATCGTCAAAGGACAATTCTTACAGACTTTATCAACTAGGGCTAATCTACCTAGTGGATTCGGCACTCTAATAATATCTTCCGTATGTTCAACGAGTATGTTCATACTAGACGCCAATCTCATGCAGATATATGAATGCGCCGACCTCGGTTCAATCAAAGAAACAACACTTATATTAAAAAGAAAGAAAGTACCCGTAATAACATCAGGAGAAGTGGTTTCCTCTCGAGCACGTATAGCATACGTTCTTGCCGAGGCTCGAACCTCTGGTTTTGTAGCGTCTTTAGTTATGACTCAACTGCCACTAGCACTCTCAGGGTATCTCGGAGGTCTACCTTGAAGAATAGGAGCACTCAATTTCGGGGTTACATTCACTCCTTTTTCATCTCGTTCTGGGCAGTCTC
Organism: Gossypium hirsutum; assembly: GCF_007990345.1. Classification (NCBI taxonomy): domain Eukaryota; kingdom Viridiplantae; phylum Streptophyta; class Magnoliopsida; order Malvales; family Malvaceae; genus Gossypium; species Gossypium hirsutum. Next base: position 88,906,909 of record NC_053431.1, read on the forward strand.
TAAGGAAGTGATCAAGAGAACCACATCTGAAACACGCACCGCTCTTCATTCGGCACTCATCGAAGTGAAATTTGTTGCAGCTCTTACACTTCAATTTTTGGTCATCTACACTCCCCACACTAGTCTCCATCGGGGCGGAAGACTTTTGACCTCGTCGTTTAGAGCTTCTCGATCTACTCGAATATCCCACTGATGAAGTGGAGCGTTCATGTAGGCTCTTGGCTTTCTTCATGGAGAACGAGAGTGTTTTATCGCTAGACCTCTTGCTCGCAACTCGAGCCTCTCTCTTAGCTTGTTTTCTTTCATTATTAAGTTCCTCATCCTTCTTGGCTCGATCAGCCAATGCGGCAAACTCTTGTATTTCCAAGATCCCAATCAACAACTTGATATCCTCATTGGGACCTTCCTCGAAGTGTTTACACATTTTCGATTCCGTTTGGACCTATTCAGTTGCGTACTGACTTAGTCGTACGAACTCTCTCTCGTATTCCGCTATAGTCTTGTTACTTTGTTTGAGTTCCAGGAACTCCTTTCGCTTCGAGTCCAAAAACCGTTGGCTAATATATTTCTTCCTAAACTCTACTTGGAAGAAATCCCAAGTAATATTTTCCTTCGGCACTACCGAGGATATAGTTTTCCACTAATTGTTTGTAGTGTCCTTCAAAAGGGACACAGCACACTTCAAACATTCCTCGGGTGTGCATGACAAATCATCTAACACCTGTGTAGTATTTTCGAGCCAGAACTCGGCTCTTTCAGCGTCATCATTAACTTTAGCTTTGAATTCTTTAGCCCCATACTTTCTAAGCTTATCTACAGGGGCTTTACCGATTCTCACTGGTGCCATACCTCGTGGCACATCCTCATTAGGTTGGTTAGGGGGCGGGGGTGGTCTTGGTATATTGGGGCGATTTCTTAGATAATCCCAAAACCATTCATCTATCATATCAAAGAAGGCATCTCGGGCCTTTTCTTGGCCTTCTGACATCAGCCTTCTACTACTACTACATATAGCTCGTTGTACAGAAGCTGGAGCATGGCATTCGGCTCCCTCAGACTCATCTTGTGCTTGATTGGAAGACATTTACTATATTCAAAACAATTTAAACAATTAGGAGATGTCACACTATCAACATTTGAGTAATGACATGTATAACGAACCTTTAACGTCCTCTACGATAGTCCTAGAATCGACTAAACCATAGCTCTAATACCAATAAATGTAACACCCTTCACCTGTATCCAACACTGGGATAGGGCTCGAGGAATTACCGAAACTTTATCATTCATAAACATACAAAACCGAGTCACTAAATTTTGTCCAAATTTTAAAACTTCTAGAACATAAGCATATCGCTCCTTATACAGGCCATCGAGGCCTATAACCTACTTTAAGGCGGTTCAGTACAAAATCAAAATCATTCGGTAAACTTTGGGCAACTTAATAAATTTCTAGCTTTGGAGTGTCACACGCCCGTGTAGGTGGGCCGTGTGGACTCACACACTCGTGTGGCCTAGGGCACGTCCATGCCTTTAACCCGTGGGCAACACTAACTTTTGGGCATGGCCAAGACACACGCCCGTGGGCTCACCCCGTGTCCAAAACTTGAGCATTCTATTAAAATAACATGGCCTAGACACACGTCCGTGTGTCCTACCCGTGCGCTAATTTGACTTAAAGTTTTAGGTGCAGGGGACACACGGCCATACCACACGCCTATGGGGATGGGCCGTGTGTCACACACGGCCTAGACACACGCTCGTGTGTCTAACCATGTGGACCTTAATAAGCTATTTTCCAAGCCTTTAGTCACCCCTTTCTACTACTTGTGCCTAATGGTTACCAAGTTTGAGAGAAAGCATGATTATACACTTGTAAATAATCTTAATGAAAATAGTTGTATGGAAACCTCATATCATTGGTTTCATACATAAGTGGTTATTTCTTATTTAGTGTCATGGGTTCCCATATTACATTAATCCATCTGAAATTGGCTCATTCATGTGATTCGTTGCCAATTGACAGCAACCCATCATTTGTAATTAAAACCATGCATAAAATCGTAGGTCATGGCCTACTTAAATTAAGCCGATTTTCATGGCCATATACAAACAGATAAACATATTTTTACATGCCTTTTCTAGGCAAATCAAATGACACATATAACAAAATACTTAAAAATACTATACATGCCATTGAACAAAATGAACAGAGTCTTTATACCAAAGCTTGTTTAGTTAATAATGTGTTGTTTCTCCAGCCATCTTCCAATCCTTATGAGTCCTCGAGCTCTGTAAAATAGGGAAAAGAGAGGGGTAGCATTTTCATGCTTAGTAAGCTCGAATAACCGAAGAGTAAACTTATCGAGTAATTAGCATACATCCATACTTAAATCATGAAATCATCCAATATGAAATGATTTCCTATCACATGCACTCAATCAATGAGTTAGTCACATAATCATGTATCATGTAATTTAACTAGATGAGCTCATCATTCAACATTTCATTCATACATGTATCCTACGTTAATCTTGTTGAGTTTCTAGGAAATCTCGATGGAATACCCATTATCTGTCAATTCATTCAAATGATCTTTCCATATATGCACTCCCGCAAACCTCACATCATATGGCGGGATTACCAATCGAGGCTAAATCCCCCATATTATATGAACTCATAAGGTGATGTAGGGATTGCCAATCCAAGCTAAATCCATTATAATGACAAACACTCTTAATGAGCTCGTATCTGAGTTACCAGTCTAGGCTAAATTCAGATCCTAATCGGATTACCCGTCTGGGCTAAATCCACAATGCACTCATATTCTTCGGGAGGCTTGATCATTTAAGGAACACCCATCCAAGTTAGATTCCTTTCCATACTCGAGATCACGGATTACCCGTCTGGGCTAAATCTTTACTACAACACATGCAAGATCTCCTTTCACATGTAAAACATGGTTTATCCATCGAATTCCCTTTTAACCTCAACCGAGACGGTTATCAACAAGTCATTATCATATATGCATTTCATGCATTTTCATGCCATTAATAATGCAATTATCATGCATTCATAAATCATACAATCATGCATATTAGGGGTTTACTTTAAGTTATCCGAACTTACTTGGTAACAGTTTTAGAGTTATGTTTCGGTTATTCCGAAACCTTGCGTTTACCTCGATCGGCCTCCAAAATTTGTTCCTTGAGGTCTATAACAACAAATTTAGCTCATTAATGCCTCATATTATACATTTCAAGTTTAATATCTACCCCCGATCCAAATGACCGTTTTGCCCCTAACCTTTGTCATTTTTGCGATTTAGTCTCTAGGCTCGTATAATGAAACACATGCAATTTATATCTTACCCAAGCTTAACCGAACATTTTTCTCTCTTATGGCAACCCACATTTTTCATTACTTTCCTCATTTCTACCACACATTTACATCTTTTGCAAAATAGTCCCTATAAGGGTTTCTCAAGAAAACCAACTTGGAAAAGATGTTTAACACATTTATCTTCCATATTTCTCCATAATCCATCAAAATACCAATAACTCATGCATGGGTAAATTTTTGAACATGAACCCTAGCATGAAATATGGGTAGAAATGAAGAGAGCAAGCTACCGGATTTCAAAAATACAAAGAACATGAAAAACGGGGCTTGGGAGCACTTACTATTGAGCTTGAAATTTGAAGAAACCCTAGCTATGGTTTCCTCCAAATTTCGGCAGCTATAGGAAGAAGATGAGCATATTTTTGCTCCATTTTCCCTTTTTATTTCATTAAAATGGCAAATGACCAAAACGCCCTTATGCCCTTTCTTTAAAATTTCATCCATGTAAGCCCATTTTTGTCCAAAAATTTTGAATTTGGGAAAATTGATCTCCAAGACCTTCTAATTCATAATTTATAGCAATTTCATACAAATTGCTTCTAGAATCCAAGTTTTTCAATTTATTCAATTTAGTCCTTAATTTCCAATTGGACACATTATACTTAAAATTTCTTCATAAAACTTTAACACATGCATATACTCATATTCTAGGCCTCATAATAATCATAAAATAAATATTTTTGATGTCAAATTTGTGGCCCCGAAACCACTATTTCAACTAGGCCCTATTTCGAGATGTTACATATATGTTTACTTATAGTTGCCTATTGATGGAAATGATATTAATTCATGTGGTAATTTTACTTGTATATGGCTTACTAAGCTTTTAAAGCTTACTTTGTGTACTCTTTCTTTGTTTAATAGATAATCGAAGCTAGCTCAGATTCGAGAATCATCGGGAACATCGTCACACTATCGACAACTTGTTGGTGTTTTTGAATGCTTTGTAAATATGGTATATGGCATAGGCTACTGAGTTGATGATAAGTTTTTAAACATGTTATTATCCATGTGTGTTGGCTTGTGAAATGATGTAAATGTTGGTGTGTATAGTCATTTAAGTTGGTTTGAATTAGGAGTTTGGTTAGTAATACATGATCAATAAGTTGCCTTATGTTTTGGTATGCTTGGTATGGTTATATGGTTGCTCAAGTAGCTAGTTGTCATTTGGGAAGCTAATGCTTGAAAGATGATATGTTATGGCTTGATTTTGAGATGATGAAATGGTATGTTTTGAAGCATGAAATAGATGATAAGATGATGAGTAAATGCACCTAGAAGTTATGTAAATGAGTATGAAATAGCATGTTTTGGTTGCCTATTAATGTATTGAATTGGTAGAAAACTTGTGGTTTAGGTATGCTTGAGAAAGGGTGAGAAATGTGGTTTCAACCAAGCCTATTTTCACTCTACACGACCGAGCACACGGGTGTGTGGCTTGATCGTGTGTCACATATGGCCTTGGTACACGGTTGTGTGTCTCCTGGGGTAGCCCTTCGAATTAAGTCAGTATACCCTACAGGTTTGGCACGGTCTAGACACACGGGCATGTCTACTAGTCGTGTGAGTCACACGAGTTGGCACATAGGCGTGTGGTCGGCCGTGTGACCCAAGTCAGTATACCCTCCAAATTTCCCACGATCATGGCACATGGGCATGTCTCCAGCCGTGTGGTGCAAATCAGTATGTATGCCCTGTTTTTGCACGGCCTATGACATGAACGTGTCTAGTGGTCGTGTGAGGTACACAGCCTGTTCACACGGGGCGTGTGATCTCTGTATGCTTGAAAATTTTATAAGTCTCCCAAAGTTTTCAAATATTATTGGTTTAGTCCCAAACCTCGTTCAAGCATGTTTTAAGGTCTTATAAAGCCTTATGAGGGACAATATGATTATGTTAGATTGATATTTATGTGAAATTGAATCATGTATGAGAAATCTATATTATATGTTGTGCTTTGATCGGTAATACCTCGTAACCTTATTTCGGCGAAGGATACGGGTTAGGGGGTGTTACAATTGGTCTTTCTGGATCTATATGGATAAATCTAACTATTAATCTATCACATTTCCTTTACATTTGCATTCTATTACATCCTAGGAAAAATTACCATTTTGCTCCTATCCTTTTCAAAAATTTTAATTTCGTCCCTAGGCTCGGAAAATGAAATTCACAAAATTTAACCCTCTTTCCAAGCCTAGCTGAAATTTATATACTACATTTACAGCACATACATTTCACAAATTTCAAAATTTTCTATGGGTTTTACAACTTTTTCATTTTAGTCCCTAAATCAAGTTTTCATCGATAATTTCTTTGTAAAAGTTGTTTATCTATGAATAACTTACCATTTTCTACCACAAATTTTTAATTTTCAGCATTTTCATCCATGACCCAAATTTCATACATTGATAGCTTTTCAAGTAAATACCCTAAATAGAAAGATTAGACAATCCCAATTCCAAAAATATAGAAATTACTAAAAACGAGACTTGATTTCATACATTTTTAAGCTTGAAAAGTTTTCTTCCTCTCTCCTAGGGTTTTCATAGAAAATTTGGTGAAGATGATATAAAAATAGATGATTTTTTTTCTTTTTAATTAATTATCATCTATTAATTTTTTGATTTCCAATTTAGTCCTTACCCTTTTCTAATTTCTCCATGGATGAGTCATTAAAATATCTACTAACTACTCTTTAATGGTCTAATTACCATATAAGGACCTTAAGTTTTGAATTTCATAGCTATTTGATACCTATAGCTACTAGAACCCAACTTTTGCAATTTATGTAATTTAGTCCTTTCCCTAATTAAACACACAAATCGGTAAAATTTTCATATCAAAATTTTCATGTGACCTTCCTATTATGATGCCAACCATAAAATAAAATAAAATAAAATAAGTTTTTATTTTTGGCTCGGATTTGTAGTCCCAAAACCGTTGTTCTGATCTCATCGAAAATGGGCTGTTACACGACCCGTATTGTAATTCTTTGTATTGTTCAAGAATTTAGATGTTGACATTGTTGAGTATTTTAAATATTAAGGATTAAATAAATAGATTTTTAAGTTAGAAATGGAAAAAGACTAAATTATGGAATTAATTGTTGATTTTGAATAATAGGGACTAAATTGTAAAAATTTTGAAATTATGGGGTCTAATTGGAAAAGAGGAAGCTAAGTGTGGTCTAAAGTGAAATTAGTATAAAAATATGAAGTTAACTATGAAGGTTAAAGTTAGTCTCAGTTTAGGGACTAAATTGATAAGAACCAAAATATAGTGTGAAAATTGAAATTTGATGTGAAATTGAAATGTGTAGTATTAATGTGATTTAATTTTTTTATTCCGTAGCTAACGTCGTACTGAAATCCTTAATTAAAAAAGGGAAGGATAAAATCGACATCAAATAGCTCGAAAATTACGATGTGTGTTTCTATAATCCAATTAAATAGTAGATTATTGCATATATAATTGTTTGCATATGGTAAGCATTTGAGGTGAGTATTTTGGTACTTGGGAATTGAATTAAATTCATAATTGAAATGAAATTGATTGATTTTGTATATTATGAAATATCTTGATTATGAATATATATGTATTGAGAAAAATGTGATTATTATCAAATTGAATATATGCTTATATGTGATGATATATATTCATGAAATTGAGACATCGGTTATATTAGAGAGTGAAATGAAACCCGATTAATTGTATCAAACTAAGTTCGATATAGATGGCATGCCATAGGATAGGAAGAGTTCAGGGATTACTTCGACCTCAAGTAGATGAGGCACTGCGTGCCAATTTGCTTCGGTTTAACCGATGAGACACTAGATGTCAATTTATATAGTGTTGGGTGCAGTTATTACTTCAAGTTTATCTGATGAGGCACTGAGTACCAAACTGGTGTGTTGGTTGGATTCGTGTATCTATCCGAGTCCGTGTCGTGTTAATAGGGGAAAATAAAATAATAATTTATGTGATTGATATTGAAATAACAAAGATAAGAAATGAATATGAGATGAAAAAATATTGAAATGGAAAATATGAGAAATGATTATGAGATGAGAAATGAAATATGAATTGATGAATTGATATGTGAAACTTGAATGAATTCAAGTATTGATCAAAGATATAAATCATATCATTGCATGAGATGATGTATTCAAATGTTAAATGAAATGCCTTTGATATATACTTATTTATTTGACCTTGTGAAAATCTTAGTAAATTTGAATAAGGAATGAAAAAAATTACATTATTGAATTAAAACACATGAACATTGCTTACTTTTTGCATTTTTCATTTTAAATACTTACATCAAGTTTATGTTATTCAGATTATAGAAATACCACTGAGTTTTACTCAGTGTGTAGTTTTGTTTTCTGTGCGCAGGGTAAGTACTGCTCGAATTATTTTTGACTCAACATCAAATCACAAATCCCGAGCTCAAGTGTGGTGATATTTCATTTTGTAATGGTATGTACCTAGAGAGTGTTTTGGTGATATCGTTTATAAGATGTGGTTAACTTTGTTGCTAGTGAAATGTTGGTATGCTAGCCTAGTTTATATTTTGGTATGTGATAGTTTAAAGTTGGTAGTTTAGCATAATGCTTGGTATGTGCTTAGTTTCATATTTGGTAACTTTAGAAGTTTGAAAGTTAGTTCAAATATGGTAAGTGTGATATGAATGAAAGTCTTGAATGTGTGATGTGTTGCTGATGTATTTGAACATATAAAATGTGGTACCAATGAGGGTACATTGGTTAGGCATATTAGGTGATAAATTTGGTGTATTTTGGGCATTTTTAATCATGTTTTCAATAGGTTAAATGATTGGTAATTTAGTTGTTCAGTGCCCAAGTAAGTAGGAATTGATAAACTTGAGTTTTAAGGTACTTTTGGGTGCACACAGTCTGGCCACACGGGTGTGTGACCCCTGAAATCAAAATTTTTGTAATTATTTCCTAAACTTTTAAAATTTTTTCAAATTAGTCCCTGCCTATTTTAAAATTATTTTTAGGGTCCCGTCGACTCGTAATAGTGGGTGTAAGAGTAACGTTTACTCTGAATTGGGGTGGATTAGCAAACCTAAATTAAGTGCATTCCATTAAAATCATCGAAGATAAATTAAAAAGACAATCATAGACGAAGTATGGACTAATACTCTAATGCTAATAATTGGAATAGTCTTTTATGTATCCGAATTCTGACATTCTAAAGGGATAAGTAGTGATAATAGTGTAGACAATGGAAGACTAATCTTAGCAATGTATAAATAGTGATAAGAGTGTAGACAGTGGAAGACCAAGTTTAGAAATGCATAGCATAATTTATTATTTGAATGTATAAGAATCTAGCATGAAAGTATTAGATTGTCGTGACCTACCCCTACATATTATAATGTTTTTAGTTAGCTTACATGTTAATTATGATTAAATTAATTGTTTGATTTGTTAGTACTGCTTGTGACCCTAATTCGTCAATGGAGAAGGGTTAGGGGTGTTATATTTAGTGGTATCAAAACTATAGGTTTAGCCGATTCTCGGTCTAATTCGAGCTCAGAATTGGGTCTAGAGGTACATGCCATGGTTGAGTCGAGTTGAGTCGGGATTTGGATGCTGATGATAATTTTTTTTGTTTTATAGTTAAAAGATGGAAAATGAATCAGATAATGAAGTGGAACAAGAGTTATACTCTAGTGAAGAGCATATTGATGATTGCGAGGCAATGAAGTCACTAACTCCGAATGTTAACCCAACTGGTGCTCAACGACCTAATATTGAGCGAGATGATAATGATGGAGCAAGCGATTCATATTTACTTAGATCTATCACTAATGCACTTCAGCGTGTTACGGGAACTACATTTGCTTTAGTGCCTGCACCTACCGTTCAACAGGCTCCCATAAATGAACTGTGGAGATATGGTGCGACTGAGTTTTTGGGGTTGAAAGGGGTCAATCTCTCAGCAGCGGAAGTTTGGATTGACCGACTAAACGCATTTTGTAACAACTTGAATGCAACTCACGTGAAAGTATGATTTATGATGTTTTTCTACTGCAAGGAGAAGCGTACACATTGTGGTAGTCAATAACACGCCACATACCTATTGAACGGGCCAATTGGGAATTCTTTCAAAAGGAATTTCAAAAGAAATATGTTAGAGAATTATAAAGAAGATAAAAGGCAAGAGTTTTTGCTATTAAAGTAGAGTGGTATGTTAGTGGCCGATTATGAACGGGAGTTCGTACGACTTAGTAAGTATGCTGCTGAATTTGTACCATCTATCATTGAAAGTTGTAGACTATTTCTACATGGGCTACATGATGAACTTCGGGTACACTTGGTATTGCATCGGATTATAGAGTTTGCTAATCTAGTTGAACTGGCAAAGATGGTAGAACAAGTCTTGGGACTTGATAAAAAGGTTGAGGTTACTTGCACTTCTGAGAAGTGGTTTGGAGCTGCTAGCTCATAGCCGCAACCAAAACAAACCAAGGAATTTCGTGATGGTTGGAAATTGACTTTTAAGTTCGATTGATATGATAGAAACCGTGATCGACAACTGACTTTGTCCACGGGTAGTGTGCGAGGTCCGTCCAGGGATACTGATATTTCAAATTGCAAACATTGTGGGAAAAAGCACCGTGGTGAATGTTGGAAGCTAACTTGGGCTTGTTTTCGCTATAGATCTATGGAGCATTTTGCTCGAGAGTGTCTAAAGAATGAGAATGCTACTCTTGTTTCTTCTCAGAGGTTTGTGCATGCATCTAGGGGTCGTGGAACAAGTCGCAGTGGTTCTTTTGCTAGAAGTGGTGCTAGGAAAGGAAGTGATACTATTACTCACCAGATAGAAGCCAGAGTGCCAACACGAGTTTATGTTGTATGGACACGTAAGGACGGTGATGCTATTGACATTGTGCCAGGTATTTTTTTTATTGCATTCAGAACCTGTTTATGCTTTGATAGACCCGCGATCTTCACACTCATATGTTAATGATGAATTAGTTAAATCGGGAAGTTTAAAATCTGAGATGTCTAGAGTATCGATAGTTGTGTTAAGTCCTTTGAGATAGTATGTAATAGTGGATCTAGTGTGTAGGTGATGTCTGTTAGAGATACAGAATATAACCTTCCCTGTTGATTTGTTGATAATGTCATTTGGTGACTTTGATTTAATATTAGGAATGGATTAGATTCTTGAGCACGGGGTGATTCTAGACTGTCGTAAAAAGAAATTTTTGGTTCAAAGTGAAGATGGTAACATAATTGAATTGAATGGTGTTCGAACAAGTAGGTCAACTCGTATCATTTCGACAATTCGTGCTAATTAACTTCTCAATTAGAACTGTGAAGCTTTTCTAGCCTATGTTATCAACTCGAATTCTAATGATAGTCAGAGCAGTAAGATTCGTACCATTTGTGAATTCTCCAATGTCTTTCTAAGGAATTACTGGGATTACCACTAGATTAAGACATTGAATCTGCAATTGAAGTGTGTCCTGGTATGACTCCGGTCTCAATATCCCCTTATCGTATGGCACCCATAGAGCTGAAAGAATTGAAGCTGCAATTGCAAGATTTGCTGGATCGCATACGCTCTAGTATATCACCTTGGGGAGCTCAAATGTTATTAGTTAAAAAGAAAGATGGCTTGATGCGACTCTATATAGATTATCGACAATTGAATAAGTTGATGATTAAAAATTGATACCCCCTACCTCGTATCAATGACTTGTTTGATCAACTAAAAGGAGCTTCCGTTTTTTCAAAGATCGATTTGAGATCTAGTTGCTATCAATTGAAACTAAAAGATAGTGACGTACCTAAGACGACGTTTAGTATCCATTATGGGCACTATGAATTTTTGGTGATGCCTTTTGGGATGACTAATGCTTCAGCGGCATTCATAGATCTCATGTACTGTATTTTCCAACTGTATTTGTATCAATTTGTGGTAGTTTTCATTGACGACATCTTGATCTATTCAAAATTTGAATCTGAGCATAAGCAACACCTCAGAATTGTTTTGCAAGTGTTACGAGAGAAACAATTGTATGGAAAGCTTAGCAAGTATGAATTCTGGTTATTAGAAGTTGTGTTTTGGGGACATGTTATCTCGACAGATGGAGTTAGAGTTGACTTGAAAAAAATTGAGGTCATTGTTCAATGGAAAGCATCGAGAAATGTGTCAGAGGTTCACAATTTTCTAGGTTTAGCCTATTATTATAAAATATTCGTAAATGGATTTTCCAAGATAGCTTTACTAATGACAAAGCTGCTGCACAAAAATGTTCAGTTTGTTTAGAGCAATGAATGTTAAGAGAGTTTCGAGAAATTAAAACAAATGTTGATAGAGGCGCCGATTTTAACTTTACCTTAACCGGGAAAGATTTTATGGTCTATAGTGATGCCTAATTGATTAGCCTTGGTTGTATCTTGATGCAAGATGGAAAGTGATCATGTATACATCTCATCAACTAAAAATGTATGAACGTAACTATCCAATGCACAACTTACAGTTAGCTGCTGTGGTCTTTACTCTAAAGATCTAGAGACACTATTTGTACGGTGAAAAGTGTCACATCTATACCGATCACAAAAGTCTTAAATACCTCCTAACATAACAAGAGTTAAGTTTGAGACAATGACGTTGGGTCAATCTTCAAAAGGATTTTAATTGTGTTATTGATTACCATCCTAGTAAAGCTAATGTTATAGCTGATGCGTTGAGCAGAAAAATAGCAGTTGAGTTGCGAGTGATGTTTGCTCAACTTAGTATCAATGGTGATGGGAGATTGTTGGCCGAGTTGAAGGTCAATCTGATGTTTGATCAGACTAAAGTAGCACAATTAGACGATGTCAAGTTAGCAAAGAAAAGAGACATGGTTAAAAAAGGCACACTAGAAAGTTTCAGTATCGATGATTGTGATTGTTTAAGATTTCAAAATCGAATTTGTGTTCCAAATGTTGCAGAATTAAAAGAGTTGATACTTCACGAAGCTAATGGTAGTCCTTTTTCTTTGCATCCTGGAGGGACAAAAATGTATTGCGATCTGCGAGAATCCTATTAGTGGCTAGGAATGAAAAGAGACGTGGTCGAGTATGTGGCTAAATGCTTAACTTGTCAATGAGTTAAGGCAGAACATCAGGTTCCCACTGGATTACTTCAGCCCATTTCTATTCTTAAGTAGAAATGGGAACGCATCATGATGGATTTTGTAATAGGATTACCTTTATCTCTGAGCAAGAAAAATGTTGTATGGGTGACTATTGATCAACTTACGAAATCGGATCATTTTATTGTAGTCAAGACTGATTGGTCACTTCAAAAACTTGCTAAAGTGTACATTCAGGAAATTGTGAGATTACACGGTGTCCCTATGTTGATTATCTCTGATCGAGATCCGCATTTCACTTTAAGACTTTGGAAACAATTGCATGAATCTCTTGGTATGAGACTCAATTTTAGCACAGCCTTTCACCTGCAGACAGACGGACAATCTGAACGTGTTATTCAAATTTTGGAAGATATGCTTCGCACTTGCGTAATCGATTTTGAATCAGGCTGGGAGCATTATTTACCTTGGGCCGAATTTGTACACAACAATAGTTTTCAATCAAGTATTCAAATGGCTCCATATGAAGCTTTATACAGTTGTAAGTTTCGAACACCTATTTGTTGGATGGAGTTATGTGAAAGAAAAGTTGTTGGGCCGGAATTGATTCAAGAAATGGAAGACATTGTTAAGATAATCCAAGATAGATTGAAAATAGTTTTTGATAGATAGAAATCATACACATATTTGAAATGTCGAGATATTGAGTTTTCAATTGGAGATAAGATATTTCTAAAGGTCTCACCATGGAAGAAATTCCTGCGATTTGGCTGGAAAAGGAAGCTGAGTCCTCGTTTTATTGGACAGTATGAAATTGTTGAAAGACTAGGTCCAGTGGCATATCGGTTAGCTTTGCCTGCGGAATTACAAAAAAATGCACGACGTTTTCCATGTTTCAATCTTAGAAGGTATCGATCGGATCTGTCTCACGTTATTTCAATGGAAGAAATTGAAATTCAACCGACTTGTCTTATGAAGAAGAACCGATCGAAATTTTAGCTTGCGAGATGAAAGAACTGCATAATAAACGTGTTCCGTTAGTAAAAGTTCTATGGCATAGCCATAGTGCTAAGAAGTGACTTGGGAACCCGAAGAGATGATGAGATCTCAATATCGTCACCTATTTTCATGTCAATTTTCAGGATGAAATTTAATTAGTAGGGGAGAATTATAATGACTCGATAGTCGGGGGTGTCGAAAAATGTTTCTGGGACTCCGTTTTCATAAACTGGACTCGTACGAAGTTAGTTGGGTAGCTAATTAATTTTTAGATTAGTGAATTTTGTGAAATTAGAAGTTATTAAGGTACAGGGACTAAATCGCATAAAGGTTAAAAGATGAATTATAAACTAAAATAAACTAAAGGGGCTGAAGTAAAAATTAAACCATTTAATAAATGGTTGTGTATAGGTGGTCAAATATGGTTAAGTATAAATGCAAGCATATATATTATATATATTATATTATAAAGTTAGTAATAATAATAACAAATTAAATGAAATAGAAAAAAAGTGTAACAACACGTTTTTAGTCAAATCGAAACAGTGGTTTCGGGACCACAAATTCGAAGTTAATATATTTATTTTATTATTATTATGATTTTTATAGTATGATTGAGTGATTGTGTGAAAATTTCGTTAAGAAATTTTATTGTTTAAATGGTCAATTTGATAAAAAGGACCAAATCGCGTAACGCGTAAACTTGAGTTCTAATAGCTAAAGGTGTCTAATAGCTATAAAACCTTAAATTTAAGGTCCTTATGTTGTAATTAGACCATTTTAGTTGTGAGTGGACAATATGCATGAATTATAACTAAGGTTAATTTAGTAGTTTGGTTAATTAATAAGTTAGAAACATAATAACATAATATCATCATCCTCATTAAGTGATCAACATCGAAAATTAGGGCTAGAGGTAGCCATTTTATTCCTTTCATTCGGCCAATCTCATTTGTGCAATTGTAAGTCCATTTGTGTCCTGTTTTTAATGATTTCTATATTTTTGTGATCGTTGCAACTAGTTCTAGCTAGCCCAGAGACTATTTTACAAAACTGTTAAAGATTTTAAAAGTTGGCATTGATGAAAATATGTGTTCTTTAATGTTTGATGATGAAATAAGAAATCTTGTTGTTATATTTACATATTTTGTAAAGTGATTTTAAGTAAAAAAAATGCAAAATAAGGATTTATTTGTGAAAATGTGAAAATGTCTTAAATGTGTGAAAAGTTGAAAAATGTGAGCTGCTAGGGACATTATAGTAATTCAGATAGCATGGGTTTATTTTGAATTTCATTAATTTGTGATTTTATGAAATAAGGACTAAGTTGTGAAAAACGTGAAATATTAGTGCAAATGTGTAAATGTACTTTGAAGTTTGTTTTGGATTAAATTGAATAGAGGGATAATTAAATGAGCTGAATTTGATATTATATAGATCAAGAAAAGCAGAATTTGGAATTAGATCAGGGAAAAGACAAAGTACTCGATTAATCGACCAATTTCATCATTTTCAAACTCGAGGTAAGTTCGTATGTGAGAAATTTCATTATAAATGTATTTTAAATGTTTTGATATTGTATAAGTTGTGAATACAAGACTTCGGATAAGTTCGACATTGACTCGATAGAAATTCGGCATTCGAAATCCCGGTTAAACCTTAGGAATACTTTAGGGTACTGTGACATGTCACTAGGGGATACATTGAGTTGGCTTCGGGCCATGATATAGCACTTCGGGTGTGAGTTATATCGATTTGGCTTCGAGCCATGAATATGGGCTAATTTCGCTTCGAGCCATGATATCAGTACTTCAAATATAAGCTACATTGATTTGGCTTCGGGCCGTGGTATAGGTGCTTAGTGTACGAGACTCCTGAATATCCGACTTCTATTTCGAATGTTTCAACGAGTAAATGATAGATGTGGATGAGTTTGAGATTGATGTTAGATGATACAGGTACATAAATGAATTATATAAGTTTCAAATCGAGGAAACTTGTGAAGGAAGTGTATACTCTAATAATCGAGTATTTGAAAGGTTTGTTAATTAATGTAAGCTATATGTTGGTATAATCAAATTATTGAATTATATTTATAAGATTGCATTAAGTTTATTTCATACGAGCTTACTAAGCTTTATAGCTTACTTTGTTTATTTTTCTCTTGTTTTATAGTGTTATTAAAGCTAGCTCGAATTCAGGGATCGTCGGAGATCGCTTCACACTATCTACCTATCTCTTGGTACCAAAGAACTTTGGTATTTTAAGTATATGGCATGTATAGCGACTTTGGTCATTTTGGTTCTAGCTTGATAATGATTTTGGCCATATGAATTGGCATTGTAAATGTTTATATTTTGGTATGTATATATAGCTATGAGTGATGGCTTATTTTGGTACATTTGGCATGTTTGAATCATGTATATATATATATGATTATGTCTTGTGAATTGAGTTGGTTAATGGTTGTGTGATGATTGATAGTAATATGTGTTATGAGTGTCAAATGGATGATTTGTGGTTATTGGTATGCTTGTGAAATTAGGCCAAATAATACATATTTGTTAATGGTCATTTTGATGATTTGAGAAGATAAGAATTGGTATGAATTTAGATGGCATAATGTGGTATTTATGTTTTGTATTGATTTGTGTTTGAAATGGTATAAATCATGTTTGATTTGAAAATGAATTATATGGTTTTTGATGCTATGTTTTGTGCCATATGAGTTGTACAAGTGTGCCTAAATTTGGGTGGCAAAATGGCTTGGTAAATAGCCTAATTTTGTCCACAAGGCCAGAGACACGGACGTGTGTCTCAACCGTGTGTGAACACGGTCAAGTACACGACTGTGTGTCCCTTAGTGTTGATTTGAAACCAAGTCAGTATGCTCTACACAGCCTCACACGCGGATGTGTGACTTGGCCGTATGGCATAAGTTAATATAACCTACAGGTTTGGCACGGCCTAGCACATGGCCTAGCACACGGGCGTGTATGGACAATTTTAGGGCACACAGGCTAGCCACACGGGCGTGTGTACTGGCTGTGTGACCCAAGTCAAAGAGTTACACAGGGTCGGACACGGGCTAGGACACGGCCATGTGCTCCCATTTTGAATATCCACACGGCCTGTGAAACAAGTGTGTCTCACACAGCCTAGCCACACGGGCGTGTGTCCTCTATTTTGAAAAAAAATTTATAAGTGTTCCAAATGTTTTCAAAGTTATCAGTTTGGTCCCGAACCACTCCCAATGTATGTTTAGGGCCTCGTAGGCTCGTATTAGGTACAAATTGATTGAGATTGAATGATGAATGCATGAATTGGGGAAATATATGTTAAGTAGTGGTTTAATTTTTTTAAAAGTCTGTTAACACTCCGTAATCCTATTCCGATGTTGAACACGGGTGAGGGGTATTACATTTATTGGTATCAAAGCTACAATTTAGTCGATTCTAGGACTAACGTAGCATATGTGAGAGTTTAGCTATACATGCCATATATAAACTGTGATCGTATGATGACTCTTGACATTTTAAAATGTGTTTTTATATAGTAAATGGATATCAATCGAGCTATAGCTAATGAGGTTGAAAGCAATGAGCCTGCTCCCGCTCAAGGGACAGTGCCTTCTGAGTCTAGACCCATATTGGGTAGCCAGGGAGGAGAGGCTAAAGAAGCCTTCTTCCAAATAATGAACGCATGGTTCACACAGTATATCCGGACAAATTTGGCTGCTCAACAACCTCCAACCCCTCCTAATCCCCAACCGGCTCCCGTAGCTCCTCAACATGTCAAACTTTTAAGATTGAACAAGCCTCTAGTAGAAAATACCCATAAACACGGGGTTGAAGAGTTCAGAGCTAATGTTGACGATGATCCTGAGAGAGCCGAGTTTTGACTTGAAAACACTATCAGAGTATTTGATGAGTTTCCTTGTACACCGATTAAGTGTTTAAATGTGCTATATCACTTCTGAGGGACACCGTATACTAGTGGTGGAACACATTAGTATCAGTGATGCCGAGAGAAAGGGTCACCTAGGAGTTCTATCAGAGCGAATTCTGGAAGAAATACATAAGTCAACGGTTTTTGGATCAAAAGCACAAAGAGTTTTTAGAATTGAAACAGGGTCATATGACCGTAACTGAGTAGAAAGAAAATTTGAACGGTTGAGTAAATATGCTCGAGAGTATGTTCCTACCAAAAAGATCATGTACAAGCGATTTGTTGATGGGCTGAACGAAGACACTAAACTTTTGGTCAGAATTTTAGATTTGAAAGAATTTCTTGTATTAGTTGGCCGGGCTTGTAAAGCCGAAGACTTTAGTCAAGAAAAAAGGAAAGCTAATTTAGAGGCTAGAGATTCGAGGAGAAGACTGGTGACTAAATCTTATCATTCTTTATCAAGGAAATCTTAAGATTTAAATAGTCAATCGAATGCATTAGTGGGATACCAGAATAGAGATCATGGAAATCAACATGTGAGTTCTAAAGCTCAAGAAATTTCTATCTCGAGCATTGGCAGTGTGAGAAATAATAAACCTGAGTGTCAACAATGTGGGAGATGACATTTTGGAGAGTGTTGGAATAAGAGTAATAAAGTTTGTTTCAAATGTGGTTCACCAGATCACTTTATTCAAGATTGACCAGAGTTGTCCGAGAAAGATAAATTTTAGAATGCAAGATAGAGCAACACGACTGCGAGAGGGAGACCATCGAGGAATGTTGGAAATGTGTCTAGGGGAAAAGGAGCGACAAAGGACTCAGCTGTGAGATCTGAGACCAGAACACTTGCTAGAGCCTACGCTATTCGCGCTCGCGAAGAGGAATCATCCCCTGATGTTATTACCGATACATTCTCTCTTTATGACACTAATGTGATTGCATTGATTGATCCTAGATCAACTCATTCGTATATCTGTATAAATTTAGTGTTTAGTAAGAGTTTGCCTATTGAGTCTACTAAATTTGTGATTAAAGTATCGAACCCATTAGGCAAGTATGTTCTACTTGATAAAGTATGCAAGAACTGTCCTTTAATGACTCGGGGTTACTGTTTTTTGGCTGACTTGATGCTGTTGTTATTTGATGAGTTTGATGTGATTCTAGGAATAGATTGGTTGACTCTGCATGATGCCATTATGAATTGTAGACGAAAAATCATTGAATTGAAATGTTAGAATAGTGAAATTATTCGAATTGAATTAGATAAGTTAAGTGGATTACCTGCTGTGATTTCACCTATGTCACCTTAGAGATATGTGAGAAAAGGTTGTGAAGCTTATCTTGCTTATATACTAGATACAAAAGTGTCTGAATCAAAAATTAAAGCAGTGCCAGTAGTTTTCCATTATCCGGATGTATTTCCAGAAGAGTTACCTGGATTACCACCGATCAGAGAGGTTGAGTTTGCTATTGAACTGGTACCAGGAACATTGTCGATATCTATAGCTCCTTACAGAATGGCTCCGACAGAATTAAAAGAATTGAAATCTCAGTTGCAAGAGTTTGCAGATAGAGGTCTTGTACAACCAAGTTTTTTGCCTTGAGGTGTGCTAGTTTTGTTCGCAAAGAAGAAAGATAGGTCAATGAGAATGTGTATTGACTATTGTCAGATCAATAAGGTGACGATAAAGAACAAGTATCCGTTGTCGAGAATAAACTATTTGTTTGATCAGTTGAAAGGAGAAACAATGTTTTTGAATATTGATTTGAGATCTGTTTATTATCAGTTGCGAGTTAAAGACTCAGATGTGCCGAAAACTGCATTTAGAACAAGGTACGAACATTATTAATTCCTTGTTATGCCTTTTGGTTTAACTAATGCTCCTGCCATTTTTATGGATTTGATGAATCAGATCTTTAGACCGTATTTAGACAGATTTGTTGTTGTGTTCATTGACGACATTCTGATCTATTCTCGAGATAAGTCTGAGCATACACAGCATTTGAGGATTGTGTTGCAAACTTTGAGAGATAAGCAACTGTATACTAAATTCAGTAAATGTGAGTTTTGGCATAGAGAAGTCAGATTT
This sequence comes from Gossypium hirsutum, assembly GCF_007990345.1. Lineage (NCBI taxonomy): Eukaryota > Viridiplantae > Streptophyta > Magnoliopsida > Malvales > Malvaceae > Gossypium > Gossypium hirsutum. The sequence goes on from NC_053431.1 coordinate 88,926,472, forward strand.
TGGGGGCACATTATTTCAGCTTAAGGTATACAAGTTGACCCAAGCAAGATTTCTGCAGTTATTGATTAGAAACCACCGAGAAATGTATCTAAAGTCAGAAGGTTTCTAGGGTTAGTTAACTACTATTAACGTTTTGTAAAAGGGTTCTAGATGATTGCTACACCGATGACCAGATTGTTACAGAAAGATGTGAAGTTTGAGTGGTCCGAGAAGTGTCAACAGAGATTTGATCAATTGAAAGCCTTGTTAACCGAAGCACTAGTTTAAGTTCAACCTAAGTCGGGTAAAGAATTTGTAATTTATAGCGATGTGTCATTGAACAGTTTAGGTTACATGTTGATGCAAGAGGGAAAAGTGATAGCTTATGCCTCTAGACAATTGAAACCGCATAAAAAAATTTACCCGACGTATGATTTAGAGTTGGCCGCTATTGTTTTCGCACTGGAAATTTGGCGACATCATTTATATGCGAGAAGTGCCATATCTTCATTGATCATAAAAGTTTAAAGTATTTAATGACTCAGAAAGATTTAAATTTTTGACAATGGAGATGGCTCGAGCTATTGAAAGATTACGAGTTAGTAATTGATTATCATCCGGGGAAAGCAAATGTAGTCGCAGATGCTTTGAGTAGAAAATCTCTGTTTGCTCTGAGAGGATGAATACTCAGCTAAGCTAGTCTGATGATGGTTTGTTAATAGCAGAGTTAAAAGCTAAATCGGTTTTTCTTCAGCAAATTTATGAAGCTCAAAAGTGTGATACTAAGTTACAAACTAAAAAAGTGCAATGTAAATCTAATGGTGATTCAGACTTTTAGATTGGAGTTGATGATTGTTTAATGTTTCGAAACAAAATCTGTGTACCAAAGAATTCTAAGTTCATTCAGAAAATTTTGCACGAGTCACATAGTGGTTGTTTATCCGTTCATCCTGGAAGTACTATGATGTACAATGATTTGAAACTGTTATATTGGTGGTCAGGTATGAAACGAGACATATCTGAATTTGTATTGAGGTGTTTGATTTGTCAGCTAATGAAAGCCGAGCACCAAGTACCTTCGGGTTTGCTACAGCCTGTGATGATACCAAAATGAAAATGGGACAGAGTTACGATGAATTTCGTATCGGGATTGCCTTTGTCTCCAAAAAAGAAAGATGCTATTTGGGTTATCGTTGATCGATTAACAAAATTAGCACATTTCATCCCAGTACGTACTGACTATTCTCTTGATAAATTGGTTGAGTTGTACATTTTTTAGATTGTTAGATTGCACAGGGTGCCAGTTTCAATTTTTTTGGATAGAGATATGAGGTTTACGTTGTGGTTTTGGAAGAAATTACAAGAAGCTCTAGGAACGAGATTGAAGTTGAGTACAACATTTCATTCGCAAATTAACGGTCAATCTGAGAAAGTAATTCAGATTCTCGAAGATATGCTCTGATATTGTGTTTTAGAGTTCGAAGGCAATTGGGAGAAATCTTTGTTGTTGGTTGAATTTGCATATAGCAACATTTTTCATTAGAGTAAAAAGATAGCACCGTACGAAGCTTTGTATGGCCACAAATGTCAAACTCCGTTGAATTGGACCGAGCTTAGTGAGAAACAGATTAACGGGGTTGATTTGGTTAGAGAAACTAAAGAGAAAGTGAAAGTAATTGGCGACCGTTTGAAAGCAGCTTCAGATTGTGAGAAATCGTATGCGGATTTGAAACGAAAAGACATTGAATTTCAGATCGGTGACAAAGTGTTTTTGAAAGTATCTCCGTGGAAGAAAATACTTTGTTTCGGTCGCAAAGGCAAATTGAGTCTGCGATTCATCGGGCCGTATAAGATCATTGAAAGAATAGGACTAGTAGCATATCTGGTAGCTTTACCGTCAAAATTAGAAAAGATTCACAACATGTTTCATGTGTCGATGTTACATCAATATAGATCGATCCATCACATGTGATTTATCCGTCAGAGATTAAAATTCAACCTAATATGACGTACAATGAAGAACAGATCAGAATTCTAGCTCGAGAGATTAAAGAGTTGAGAAATAAACGCATAGCTTTGGTGAAAGTCTTGTGGCAACGTCATGGGGTTGAAGAGGCTATGTGGGAACCTGAGGAAGCAATAAGAAAACAGTACCCTAACCTATTAACTGGTAAGATTTTCAGGGACGAAAATCCCTAAAGGGGGAGAGTTGTAACAACCCGTTTTTAGTCAAATCAAAATAGTAGTCTTAAGACCACAAATTTGAAGTCAAAATATTTATTTATTATTATTTTAATGTTTACAGCATGATTGAGTGATTGCATGAAAATTTCGTTAAGAAATTTATCGTTTGAATGGTTAATTTGATAAAAAAGACCAAATCTCATAAAGCGTAAAACTTGAGTTCTAATAGCTAAAGGTGTCTAATAGCTATAGAACCTTAATTTTAAGGTCCATATGTTGTAATTAAACCATTTTAGTTGTGAGTGGACTAATATGGTCATGCATTATATGGTTTTCATGAATTATAACTAATGTTAATTTAGTAATTTGGTTAACTAATAAGTTAAATACATAATAACATAATATCATCATCTTTATTAAGTGATCACCACTAAAAATTAGAGCTATAGGAAGCCATTTTTATTCCTTTCATTCGACCAAGCTCATTTGTGCAATTGTAAGTCCGTTTTTGCCCCGTTTTTAATGATTTCTATATTTTTGTGATCGTTGCAACTAGTTCTAACTAGCCCAAGGACTATTTTGCAAAGTTGTTAAAGATTTTGAAAGTTGCCATTGATGAAAATATGTGTTCTTTGATGTTTGATGATGAAATATGAAATCTTGTTGCTATATTTACATATTTTGTAAAGTGATTTTGAGTAAAAAAATGCAAAATATGGATTTATTTGTGAAAATGTGAAAATATATGGTTAAATGTGTGAAAAGTTGAAAAATGTTGGTTACTAATGGCATAATAGTAATTCGGGTAGCATGGGTTTATTTTGAATTTCATTAATTGGTGATTTTACGAAATAAGGACTAAATTGTGAAAAACATGAAATATTAGGGGCAAATGTGTAAATGTACTTTGAAGTGTGTTTTGGACTAAATTGAATAGAGGGATAATTAAATGAGCTGAATTTGATATCATATAGATCAAGAAAAGAGGAATTAGGAATTAGATCTGGAAAAAGACAAAGTACTCGATTAATCTACCAATATCATCATTTTTGAACCCGAGGTAAGTTTGTATGTGATAAATTTCATTATAAATGTATTTTAAATGCTTTGATACTGTATAAGTTGTGAATACAAGACTTTGGATAAGTTCAACATTGAATCGATAGAACTTTGGCATTCAAAATTCTGGTTGAACCTTAGGAATAGTTTAGGATACTAGTGACATGTCATTAGGGGATACATTGAGTTGGCTTCGGGCCATGATATAGCACTTCGGGTGCAAGTTATACCAATTTGGCTTTGGGCCATAAATATCAGCTTATTTGGCTTCGGGCTATGATATTAGTACTTTAGGTATAAGCTACCTTAATTTGGCTTTGGGCCATGGTATAAGTGCTTAGTGTACGAGACTCCTGAATATCCGACTTCTACTCCGAAAGGTTCAACAGGTAAAAGATAGATGTGGATGAGTTTGAGATTGATGTTAGATGATACAGGTACGTACATGAATTATATAAGTTTCAAATTGAGGAAACTTGTAAAGGAAGTGTATACTCTCATATTTGAGTATTTGAAAGGTTTGTTAATTAATGTAAGCTATATGTTGGTCTATTCAAATTATTGAATTATATTTACGAGATTGCATTAAGTTTATTTCATACGAGCTTTCTAAGCTTTATAGCTTACTTTATTTATTTTTCCTGTGTTTTATAGTGTTACCACAGCTAGCTCGGATTCGAGGATCGTCGGAGATCGCTTCACACTATCTATTTATCCCTTAGTACCAAAGAACTTTGGTATTTTAAGTATATGCATGTATAGGGACTTTGGTCATTTTGAGTTATGACTTGATAATGATTTTGGCCATATGAATTAGTATTGTAAATGTTTATATTTTGGTATGTATATATAGCTATGAGTGATGGCTTATTTTGGTATATTTGGCATGTTTGAATCATGTATATATATATGATTTTGTCTTGTGAGTTGAGTTGGTTAATGGTTGTGTGATGATTGATAGTAATATGTGTTATGAGTGTCAAATGGATGATTTGTGGTTATTGGTATGCTTGTGAAATTAGGCCAAATAATGCATATTTGTTAATAGTCATTTTGATGATTTGAGAAGATAAGAATTGGTATGAATTTAGATGGCATAATGTGGTATTTATGTTTAGTATTGATTTGTGTTTGAAATGGTATAAATCATGTTTGATTTGAAATTGAATAATATGCTTTTTGATGCTATGTTTTGTGCCATATGAGTTGTACAGGTGTGCCAAGTTTGGGTGGCAAAATGGCTTGGTAAATAGCCTATTTTTGTCCACATAGGTGGAGACACGGGCGTGTGTCTCAACCATGTGTGACATATAGTCAAGTACACAGCCGTGTGTCCCTTGGTGTTGAATTTGAAACCAAGTCAGTATGCTCCACACGGCCTCACACACGAGCGTGTGGCTTGGCCATGTGGCATAAGTCAGTATACCCTACAGGTTTGGTACGGCCTAGCACACGGCTTGGCATACGGACGTGTATGGCCAATTTTAGGGCATACGGGCTAGCCACACGGGCATCTGTGCTGGCCGTGTGACCCAAGTCAGAGAGTTACACGGGGTCAAACACGGGCTGGGACACGGCCATGTGCTCCCATTTCGAATGTCCACACGGCCTGTGACATGGGTGTGTTAGTGGCCGTGTGGGACACACGGCCTAGCCACACGGGTGTGTGTCCCTTGTTTTGAGAAAAATTTTATAAGTGCTCTAAATGTTTTCAAAGTTATCAGTTTGGTCCCGAACCACTCTCAATGTATGTTTAGGGTCTCGTAAGCTCGTATTAGGGACAAATTGATTGAGATTGAATGATGAATGCATGAATTGGAGAAATGTATGCTAAGTAGTGGTTTAATTATTTTATAAGTTCGTTAATGCTCTGTAACCCTATTTCGGTGTTGAATACGAGTGAGAGGTGTTACAGAAAGTGGAAAAAAGAGATGAAATGTATGCAAATTAGAAAACAAAGAAAAAGAAAAGAAAAAAAGAAAAGGAGAAGAAGCGTACGGCATTTGAGGGTTTAAAGTTTAAATCCAAATTGGTTAGTGCAATTTAGTCCCTACACTTGTAATTTTTATATTTTTGAAATCCTGATACTTAGGTCTACCCGACCTGTATTGTAATTTTATTATTGTTCAAGATTTTAGATGTTGACATTATTGAATAGTTTAAATATTAGGGATTAAATAAATAGATTTTTAAGTTAGAAATGGGAAAGGCTTAAATTGTGGAATTATTTGTTGATTTTGAATAATAGGGACTAAATTGTGAAAATTTTGAAATTATGGGGTCGAATTGAAAAAGAGGAAGTGAAATGTGGTCTAGATTGAAATTAGTATAAAAATATGAAGTTAATTGTGAAGGTTAAAATTAGTTTTGGTTTAGGGACTAAATTGATAAATAAGTAAAATATAGTGTGAAAATTGAAATTTAATGTGAAATTGAAATGTGTAGTATTAATGTGATTTAATTTATTTATTCCGTTGCTAACGTCATACCAGAATCCTCGAGTAAAAAGGGGAAGGATAAAATCGACGTTGAATAGCTAAAAAAACATTGTCTGTGTTTCTATAACTCGAATTAAATAGTAGATTATTGCATATATAGTTGTTTGCATATGGTAAGCATTTGAGGTGAGTATTTTGGTACTTGGGAATTGAATTAAATTCATAATTGAAATGAAATGGATTGATTTTATATATTATGAAATATATTGATTATGAATATATGTGTATTGAGAAAAAAGTGATTATTATCAAATTGATTATATGCTTATATGTGATGATATATATTCATGAAATTGAGACATTGGTTGTATTGAAAAGTGAAATGAAACCATATTAACTATATCGGGCTAAGTCGGATATAGATGGCATGCCATAGGATAGGAAGAGTTCAGGGATTACTTCGACCTCGAGTCGATGAGGCATTGTGTTCCAATTTGCTTAGGTTTAACCGATGAGACACTAGATGTCAATTTATATAGCGCTGGGTGCAGTTATTACTTTAGATTTATCCGATGAGGCATTGGGTAATAGGGGAAAATAAAATAATAATTTATGTCATTGATATGGAAATGGCACAGATGAGAAATGAATATGAGATGAGAAAATATTGAAATGGCAAATATGATAAATGATTATGAGATGAAAAATGAAATATGAATTGATGAATTGAGATATGAAACTTGAATGAATTCAAGTATTGATCAAAGATATGAATTATGCCATTACATGAGATTATATATTCAAATGTTAAATGAAATGCCATTTATATATATTTATATATTTGAACATATGAAAATCTTAGTAGATGTGAATAAGGAATGAGAAAAAATTATACTATTGAATTGAAACACATGAACATAGCTTACCTGTTGCATTTTGCATTTTAAATACTTACATCAAGTTTATGTTATTCGGATTATAGAAATACCACTGAGTTTTCCTCAGCATGCAATTTGTTTTCCATGCGTAGGCTAGGTACTGCTCGAATTAATGTCGACTCAGTATCAAATCACAAATCCCAAGCTCAAGTGTGGTGATATTTCATTTTGTAATGGCATGTACCTAGGGAGTATTTTGTTGATTTCATTTATAAGATGTGGTTTAGTTGCTAGTGAAATGTTGGTTAAATGTGTATATGGTTTGTGGTTGAGGCTATGTTGGTATGCTAGCCTAGTTTATATTTTGGTATGTGATAGTTTAAAGTTGGTAGTTTAGCATAATGCTTGGCATGTGCTTAGTTTCATATTTGGTAACTTTAGAAGTTTGAAAGTTAGTTCAAATATGGTAAGTGTGATATGAATGAAAGTCTTGAATGTGTGATATGTTGTTGATGTATTTGAACATATAAAATGTGGTACTAATGAGGGTACATTGGTTAGGCATATTAGGTGATAAATTTGGTGTATTTTTTTCAATTTTAATTGTGTTTTGAATAGATTAAACGATTGGTAATTTAGTTGCTTAGTGCCCAAGTAAGTAGGAATTGGTAAACTTGAGTGTTAAGGTACTTTTGGGTGTACACGGCCTGATGTAATAACCCGATTTAGGCCTAGTCTAAACAGTGGTCTTGGGACCACAAATTCGAAGTTAGAAAAATTATTTTTATTATAATTATGATATTATAGCATGATTATATTAGTGCATGAAAAATTTAGTGAGTTAATTTTAATGTTTTCAAGCCCGATTGCGATAAGGGACTAAATCGCATAAAAGGAAAAAGTTACCTTTTAGTACCCAAATGTGTTAAATAGCTAGAGAATAAAAATTTGGAGTATTTAAAGGGAAATTAGGCCCTTTTTACAATGCTTGGCCGGCCATGGGAGACAAATTGGTCAAAAAGTCCAAGTTTGGTTGGGTTTGGTGGCTAATTTGACTAATATAGTAATAAAATAAGGAAAGATGATATCACCTTCTCATCTTCTTCTTACCACCGAAAATATCAGCCAAAATGGGGTTTGAAAGCTCAAAAATCTGTGGCAACTTAAAGCACTCATAAGTAAGTGATTTTAATGAGTTTTCTTCAAGATTTTTATATTTTTGAGACCCTTGAAGCATGAGCTTTCAAATGAGGGTGATATCTTACAAAATAGTCAAGAGTTTAGGATTTTGCCATGGATGTATTTGTGTTATATGCTGAGTTTTTATGGAAAATATGAGTCCTAGTTGTGCTATAAACAACTTTTGTGAAAGGTGTTAGCATGAAAACACCTAAAGGGGCTAGTTTGCATAAGTTGCAAATTAAGTAATAAGTGTGTGATATAGTGAGAATTTGGGATTGCTCTAAAAAGAGTTTAGCTAGGCTAAAAGTACGAAGAAATTCGATAAAAATTGATTTTCAGTCATAGGGGTAAAATAGTCATTTTGCCAAGGCCTAAGGGCAAAATGGTCATTTTATCAAAGTTGTGAATTTATGAATGCTTAATTGTGTTTAGTAACTAAAAGGATGTATATTGTTAATATAGATCAAGATTTGCCAAGACCGAGATTAGATTGAGGCAAAGCCAAGCAATCCGATTAAGCCGTTTAGTCAAGCACTTTTTGTAGTCCAAGGTAAGTTGTATGTAAATAGTATAACTACATTGTTAATACTTTTATTCATATTTTCTTTGAATTGATATTGTACGAATTGTTAAGTTATAAACTGAGAATGCTTTGTAATATTTGAGATAGTAGAAATATCCCGTTGAACTTTAGGATATGAATTGGATATTCGTGCTAAGATGTTGGGTGATTTGTACGCTAGTATAAGACCATGTCTGGGATATGGCATCGGCATTCAGACGAGGGCTAGTGTAAGACATGTCTGGGACATGCTTCAGCCATATTATGAGTGCCAAATTAAGACATGTCTGGGACATGCATCGGCCTCGACAGAGATAGATAGTGTAAGACGTGTCTAGGGCATGCATCGGCTAAGAGTTGTGCTAGTGTACATGTCTGGGACATACATCGGCACGCATATATGAGAGCCAGTATAAGACCATGTCTGGGACATGGCATCGGCAATTTATCCTATGTCGAAGGTTCATAGAATATCAAGTAGTATCCCAAAACGGTTCAATGGTGAAAGTTGTAGTTCAATTTTGATAAAGAAAGGATGATCATGTTACGAGTGTTACAGGTACCTATATGATAAGCATGAGAAACGAGTTTAATTTAGAAATTGAGACTTGTGTAAGTTAAGTTATGTTTACCTTTGAGCTTTAAGCATGATGGCAAATGGTGAGAATGTTGTTGTATACTTGTTATATACAACTTACTAAGCTTTATGCTTACTCTCTTTCCTTTCCCTTTTCTTTCAGTACTGCCAATTTACTCAAGGATCCCTTGAAGTCAGAGATATCAATCACACTATCATCCGTTATATCTGGTATAGTTGGATTCATATTTTTGATTGTGGCATGTTTAAGGCTAGGCTAGTAAGTTGTATTATTGAGAAATTGTTCATGTATTTTGGTTTAAGATAAAAGCCCTTCATTTTGTATTAGGCCTGGAATAATGGCCATTATTCATTTTGATGAATGCATATAATGTTCTTTCTTTGAATGAATTGGTGATTTTCGGGGTGAAAATTGTATATTGACATGATCTTGTGTAGGTTGTACAAAATGGGTGACAAAATGGCTTGGGAAATAACCTAGTTTATCCACACGGGTAAGACACACGGGCGTGTGTCTAGGCCGTGTGTGACATACGGCTCACACCCATGGGTGTGTTATGGCCGTGCGTCCCCTGCACTTAAAACTTTCAAGTCATTTTAGTACACGGCAGGCCATACGAGCGTGTGCCCAGGCCGTGTCATAAAGTCAGTATGCATGCTTGTAGCACACGGACAAGAGACACGGCTGTGTGTCTTGACCGTGTGAAGGACACGGTTATAGGGCACGGGTGTGTGCTTGGGCTATGTAGATTTGGCAGAATGCCCAGGTTTTTAGGCACGGGTACGGGACATAGGCGTGTCCCTAGCACACGGTCGTGTGTTCTATACCCACACGGGTGTGTGGAGCCTTGATGCATGAAATTTTCTAAGCTTTTTATAAGGTCCCGGTTGAGTTTCGAATCACTCTGAATCTATGTTTTGGGACTCATAAGCTCTTATACGAGATAGATTGCTTGTGAAAAGAAAAGTTTTAAATTGATTGAAATTTTACGGTCCGGTTTTTGTGTGATTGATTGAGTTTAAGTTAGGTAACACCTCGAACCCTGTCCCAGCATCGGGCATAGGCGAGGGGTGTTACACCTGGCCACACGGGCATGTATCACACACGGGCAACACACATGGGCGTGTGACCCAAGTCAGAGAGTTACACGGTCTCGGCCGTGTAAGGCACATGGCTTAGCCACACGGGTGTGACCCCTGAAATCAAAATTTTTGTAATTATTTCCTAAACTTTTAGAATTATTTCAAATTAGTCCTTGCCTATTTTTAAACTATTTTTAGGGTCCCGTAGACTCGTAATAGGTGCTATAAGAGTAACTTTTACTATGAATTGGAGTGGATTAGCAAACCTAAATTAAGTGCATTCCACTAACATCATCGAAGGTAGATTAAAAAGATAATCATTGACGGAGTATGGATTTATACTCTGATGCTAATAATTGGAATAGTCTTATATGTATCCGAATTCTGACATAGGGATAAATAGTGTAAGAGTGTAGATAGTGGAAGACTAAGTTTAACAATGTATAAATAGTAATAAGAGTATAGATAGTGGAAGACCAAGTTTAGAAATGCATAGCATAATTTATTATTCGAATGTATAAGAATCTAGCATGAAAGAATTAGATTGTCGTGACCTACCCCTGCATGTTATAATGTTATTAGTTAGTTTATATGTTGATTATGATTGAATTAATTGTTTGAGTCGTTAGTAATGCTCGTGACTCTAATTCGACAACGGAGAGGGTTAGGGGTGTTACAACAATGGTAAGACATATAGCACTCATAAGGAGAAAATGTATTGTTGGGAGAAAGTGAAGTCACGAATCCTAAACATAGATCCTAAAACAAACATGCATAATTTAAAATAAATTGTTAAATTATAATTATTTAATTTTTTTGTTAATTATGAAAAATTAAATGTATTATAATTATTCAAGATTGAATATGAATTTTAAATCAATGGTGTCACCAACTATTTTAAATATATCATTTAAAATAAGGAATTTATTTTTTGGTAAGATATGATTACTATCTATCTTAAAAATAAACAAAAAAATGGCAAGTAAATCAGTTACAATTTATAATTTTTTTTAAGTAATACAATTTATAAATTTTAAATGGACATGCTGGTTGAACCTTTTTGAATGCATCCTTTTAAATTAAATTAAAATTAATTATTTTAATTTATACTTAAAAATTGGGAGGATTTAAATCTTAAATCAATTCACAAATCATCCATTTAAATATGTAAATTAATAAAATGTATTTTTCTCTAAATTGGATTACCCAAATAAATTATTTAAATATTATAATTTGATCTTTTAAAAAATTGAAAGAAAGGAAAACGCATTTTTTATTTATTTAATCTCTCTCTCTTTTTGTTTTTCTCCTTCCTCTCTAGCCTCCCCGCAGGCCCTTCGATATTGTATGTGCATATATATAGCAGCTAAGGTAGGCAGATTACACAGCCTAGCTACAATACCAATGTTTCTTACTTTTATATAATAGATACAAAAAGATTGATCTTGTTTTAGTAACTATTAAATGTTTTGTTGCAAAAGGGAGAAATGTATATCAAATTTATTAGGAATAACTAAACAAAAAAATTGTTAGGAATAAACAAGAATATATCTGAATACTCCTTCAAGATCAATTTCGTGAATGTCATTTGAAATAAATTATTGTCCTCAAGAAAAATGAATTAATGTTTTCATTTCATCTTAACAATATGAAAAATAAACACTCTCAATCTTTCATTTTTAAAATTGATTTAAAGTAGTATCCTTAATTGTGTTTTATGTCAAAATATCTTAAATTTTTAAATGTGAATATGAGGAAGATGACATTTATAATATCATGGTCAAATCAACAAAAAAATATATTTTTTTTAATTTTTATCTTTGAAAAAAAAATTGTTTTAGAAGGAAAGAAAAATCTAAATTCCTAGATTATGTCTTTAAATATTTAAAATCCTTTTTTTCCTTTCCGCTCTACACGACAAACTACATATTTAAAAGTAAATCTTAAACTTTTAATGAATATCAAGTTTTACTTTGTAACACTCTATACCTGACTTGATCGTCGGATTCGGGTATGGAGCGTCACAACTAAAAACCGACTGGTCTAACAAAATTATTTGACAATTGAATACTTTAGCTCGGCAAAAAATTCATGCAATGGGCGATAACCCCAAAATATCGAATAATATATGATAATTTTTTAAAACACTTTAAAAACAATAATACTCTGCTTATAACCAGACTATGGTTAAACACCATTTGGCGGACACCTTATAAATGTTGGCAGGTTGGTATAAAACGCAAAATGAGATAGCACTTATGCAAAGTTTAAAATTCACTGCTGGCTAATCAACATCATTCAAAATGGTTTGGCGTGAAACCTAACAAGACTGCTCATAAGAATCTAGAAATAAAAATCAACATGTCAAATACAACTCTTTAGATTTAAACTGCCGGACACTAACAATTATCCTATTCCCCAGCGATTTCATGTTACAAACAAAACAATAGATGGCTCACAAAATAGGCCTTAGATCTGGCTGAATCCTTTCAACAACTCATCCAATCTAAAAGCATGAAAATAAGAAGAAGAAAACTAAACAAGTTAATAAGAACTTAATGAATTCCACGATAGCATATCCTTACAATAAAATTCAACTGACACGTGAGGCTATGACATAGACTAATTAAATGACATGCCACATTTGGCAAACTCAATTTCCTATTTCTAAAGTATGCTGACGGATACTTCCGCAAGCAGACCTCGCCCATTGGCAGACATTATTCCCTATTAGGAACCCGCATAAGACGAACACAAGTCATAACTACTCTATTTGTATGTTGCATTATGGACTACCCCTTTTATGACAATTTCTTGTGCTTTTTACACTTTCATGCAATGTCCACACATTATTTAACATGATATACACCATTTTTATTAGTATACCCCGTTCATTGGCAGACATTATTCCCTATTAGGAACCCGCATAAGACGAACACAAGTCATAACTACTCTATTTGTATGTTGCATTATGGACTACCCCTTTTATGACAATTTCTTGTGCTTTTTACACTTTCATGCAATGTCCACACATTATTTAACATGATATACACCATTTTTATTAGTATACCCCGTTCATTTTTATAAATGGGAAACATAGAAAAGCTACGTTAAAAGAGATGTAGAAGGGAGAAAAATAGCGGAAGAAGTAGAAGGAAATGGAAAATAAATAAAAAAATTAAAAAATATAAAAGAAAAAAATTAAATTGTTTGAAACGAGAAAATATGGGGATCAATTGTATAATTTAATCTAAATTTTTTTTTAAAATAATAATTTAACATGCCACGTCAACTTAATGTTACGTCGTTAATGGCAATTAACGACCCAATGATTAAAATGTGACAACACGTTAACGAAAGTGACTAGAACATAATATTTCAAACATACATAACTAAAATATAATCTAAAATAAACAAAAGTAATATTTTAATAGTTTACCTTAAATTTTATTTGTGTGTATAATGGATATAAAATTGTAAATTATCTTAATCATACAATATTATATTGCTTTCACACAAATTTAACAAGCTTGTTGCCGGACAAGGAAAAAGATGAGAGATGTATCTAAAAAGACAAGGAAACACCCGTCTAACTCAATTAATGGTCCCATTTACATTATCCATCCCACCTTTATCCTTAATTTATGTATTTATGTCAAGGCAAATAATTATTGGAAATGTTCTTCCAGTTCATATTTAATATATTTTGAAAAATTAATATGGATTATATATTATAAAAATGTGAGAAATTCTTTATGGTTTAAATTAAAAAAAACAAAATTACTAAGAATTAAATAAAATTTACAAGTGCAAAAGGATGACATGAATCAATCTGAAAATTTGAGCTATTTATTTATAAAAACAAATCAACTTTCAAATGTATATTTACAGACACGAATCCTGCAACTTATGTAATACTTTTTAAATATTAAAAAAGATGAAAATTTAAAAAATATATATGTGATATTATTTTTGTGAATTTTGTTGATTACACCTTATAAATATCTAGTCCATGCCATCTCACGTGTCCTTATCCATAAGCCAGACGGCATAATTCCCCCCTCCCCCCTTGTATTTGCCTAATGCCAGATTCTTGTATTTTCTTCCATTTTCATTCAATCCATCCAAAACCCTGCTCTCCTTGTCGAAATGGCGACGACTCTGTTAGCTTCCTCTCAAACAAGCTTCCACCACCCACTCTCTGTCTCTGACTCATCATTTTCAAGTCCTTCATCCTCTTCTTCATCGGTCTCTATGTTCACTCTCACAAAACCTCGAATCCCTTCATTACCTTCTTACAAATCCAGCTTCTTCAACCCAATTGGGAACTATTTCAAGTGCGTTGAGATGGAACCAAGAAAAATCAGGAACTCTTCACTAACAGTTCGAATGTCATGGGACGGTCCACTCGCTTCCGTCAAATTAATCATACAAGGGAAAAGTCTCGAAGTAAATTTACTCTTACTAATCATTTACTTTATTTTTTTTAAAAAAGAAGCTTTTTTACTCAACAATGAGATTTCTCTCTTCCTAGTTTAAGTTGTAGCCCTTCATTGTTTTACTGATGATGCGTCTTTTTCCTATTGGAAGCCCAAGTTTTTTTACTTGAAGCATGTGAAAGACCATCTACATCATAATGATTAATGAAGCACTTAGTTTGGCATCTATATTTGCTTTGGGTTTTGATTTAATTGATTTTTATTATAAGGCCCATGTAGAAATTGTACTTCAATGATGGGAAAGTTTAGAGAAGGTTTTTTCTGCTGTAATAAACTTGTTTTCATCGGATACAGTTAACAGATACAGTTAAGCAGCATGTTGAGGAGAAGGTTGGTAAGGCAGTTCAGAAACATAGCCATCTGGTGAGAGAAGTTGATGTTAGGTTGTCTGTTCGTGGGGAGAACTTGGGAAAGGTCCCAGGATTCGAAGATGTGAGGTACTTTCCCAATCCTGATATTTGATGTTTGCATTTTGAATTTTAGACACTTAGCTTACTTTTTGCTCTGATGGGTTTTTGTTTGAAGGTGACTTTGTTTACAAAGAAGCATGGAGTAGTTCGAGCAGAAGAAGATGCTGAGACAGTATATGGGAGTATAGATTTGGTGTCCTCAATTCTACAAAGAAAGTTAAGGAAGATTAAGGAGAAAGAATCAGATCGTGGCCGCCACATGAAAGGCTTCAGTAGATCAAAAGTTAGAGAACCGGTGGCGGTAGTAGTAGATGATGATGCAGAGGCCGTTCCCGAGCAGGTAGTAGCAGATGATGATGTAGCAGCGGTTCCCGAACAGGAGGATGATAGCTTTATAGATGAGGTTTATTTCATCAACTTTTAACCTATTGATCTGTTTATGGAATTAGTTTTCTTGCAGATATTTTTCATATATTCTACTTAGATGCTTGGCTGCAAGTCATTATATTAAGGGGCTTTTAAAACTTTATTCTACTTAGATGCTCGGCTGCATGACATTATATTAAGGGGCTTTTAAAACTTTTCTTCTTTTGAGTTCATCGACTGGCATTTATGGTTTTCGTTTCCTAATTGGGTATGCAACTTTTATTCAATCTGGGATAGAGGAAAAAGAAAACAACAGGAAATAATTTGCGGGTGTTATTGTTTATTTTGATATCTTTTGTTAGTTTTGCAAAAGGTGTCGTTGTAACTTGTATGATGGTTATTAGTAGAAATTCTGAATGAGTTTTTGTCCATATTTTCTTGCTTTAATTTGCGTCGAGAAAGATGATCAAACAAATTGATACAGCCCCTTCAAAATTGATGCTGGCACTTGTTTTCTTTTTCCTTTTCCTCTCCATTAACGCACCTGCATTACAAATGTTTCAGATTGTTCGGACAAAATACTTTGAGATGCCACCACTGACTGTCTCTGAAGCAGTTGAACAGCTGGAAAATGTTGATCATGACTTCTATGGTTTCCGTAATGAAGAAACTGGTATGAAGTTTTCCAAGCCCTCGTTCATTTCTTTAGCCTTAACTGTTATGAGCTAATGAAAAGTATTATATTATGTGCTCGGCACAGGTGAGATTAATATTATATACAAAAGGAAAGCTGGAGGGTACGGACTCATTATACCTAAAGGAAATGGTAAAGCTGAGAAATTAGAGCCGCTGGTGGTCGAATCTGCAAAAGAACACTCTTATGTGGAATAGGTTGTCTGAGATTGTGAGATAGAAAGTTGCAAGCTGTTCCGTTCATCTGTAGATTTTCATGGCAACACTATAGATGAAGGTCTAGGCATGTAGAGAGACATAGTACAAGGTTTAAGATTAAGCGAAGATGATCATGTGGGGTTTAAAAATATCATTGCCTGAAGTATGGGGGATACATGAATAATGATATTTGTACAATCACCATGCAATCTATATAACATCTCTTACATCTTAATTTGCTCGAATTTTTTTCTCAGTTTGATAAATTGGATATCGTTATGCCTTCTGCCTGTGCATTTGCTCGACTTGTGCAGATTGTGAGGGTACCTTTGATTTTGTTACGCTGTAACGTTTTCAGGTTGCCTTTCAGTACAGGTGAAGCATAAAGTGAAGTAGTTTTCAAGCTTATGGTCGAGTTTCATCTAATTACAAAGGAGATGGACTTCTTCTTAAAATGAAGAAGATCGATGATTGGGGTCGCACTGCCATATTTATGCAAGATGCGAACTCAGCATTGGCCTTGTACATGGAGTGAGGCAACTGTTCTGGTAAGAATTGTCGGCTTTTTGAGGAATGGGAAGATTATGGATGGGAGACTTACGCAAGAGTGAACCTTAAAAAAATTTTAAGCGGGGAAAATTGAATTATAAATTTTTGAGAGGTTAAAATATAATTTTATCATATGATAATTTATGATTTCATCATTTTTAAAAGAACAAAATAGATTTTTTTTTATTTTTAAAGGGTTAAAAGTGTAATTTTATTATATATTAATTTATAATTTTATCATTTTTAAGGATTGAATCGCAATATTTTCATTTTAGGAGACTAGGTGTCTGCTTGTCCATTAGATTCGACTATAAGTTAAAGGACTATTTGGAGGGGCAAACTATTGGATTTTGTTTAGCATACATTGATCAAAGTCATGTATATTGATGTTAATTATACAGATATAAGTCTAAAGACTTTTTGAAGTATCGAGACTTTTAAAGACAATGCCATAGGCTTTTTGAGAACAACATGCTATTGATACTTCTCTAGTATTGAGTCTCAATACCTCAATTCTTCTAATAGCTATTTTTTAGTCAATAGAAACTTGACCCCGCAGACTAAATTTAATGCACAAAATCAATGCTTTCAATGGCTCAAAATGTCTTCCAATAAAATCAATGCTTTCAATGGCTCCAAATGTCTTCCAAGTGATTAAAATGTATTAATACAAGTCAAAAACACTTGAGGGCTTAAGGGAGACATATCCAAACATTGGAATCAAGAGAACTCACTTCAAAAATATTCTTTTTCTCATATTCTCTCATACGTACTTTCTTTGGTGCTTATTGTAATATCTTTTATTATTCTTATTTTCACTTTTTCACTTTGTAAGATTGTTATTATTTATAAACACCCTTTTAAGCGATCTTAATTGTTTACACATTTCTCTTTGTATTAAAAGGTTTACTTAAGGTTTTTTAGTAGAAAACCTTAAGGGGATTATAAAGGGTTTCTACTTGACCCACCAAAGTCGGAAGGTTTTATTTTAACCACTAAAATTATGGGGAAAGTTCTATCTTAGCTTTTATAAAAAAAAAAAAGGAATGGTAAATGTTATAACTTAGCCTTGAAAGGTATCAATTCTATATAGTGAATTAGGAAAATTATTGGTTGAGGTATACCAAGATATTGGAGTTGGACAATTGAGGTTGAATCATTATAAATTGATTGTGCAAGTTTCTCTCCCTTTTTCATTTTATTTTAGAGAAGTTTTGTAAAGTTTTTAAAATACAAATTCACCCCTCATGTGTATTTTGGATCAAGCAATTAATATCTGATCTAGTTCTCTAACAAAGGTTTCATCCTTAAAAGAGGTGCAAAAAATACCAAGTTCAAAGATGGCACAAGATTTCGACTTAATTAGCTTGGGTGAATGCCAATCCATTGTGAGACTACCCTACTTCAATGGAGGGAGTTATACTTATTGAAAGATAATGATTAAACTTTTCATTCAAGAAAATGATTTTCATGTGTAGAGGATTATCTCTAATGATGATTTAGAGGTGCCCAAGGATGAAGATGAATGGGAAGAAGATGACAAGAATAAGGCTCAACTTAGTACCAATGCCATGCACACACTTTTTTTCTTTTTTGAACTAAGGCCTAATTAGTATAATATAGTATCCCAGTGTCAAAGTGTTAAGAAACTTTGGGTCAAACTTGCCACCACTTATGAAGGAGCAAGACAAATCAAGGAATCCAGGATTATCTCAAATGGTGATTTAGAGGTTCCCAAGGATGAAGATGAGTGGGAAGAAGATGACAAGAATAAGTGTAACACCCCTAACCCGTATTCTTTGCTAGAATATGGTTACGAGGTATTACCAATCATCACAACATAAAACATACATTTCAAAACTCAGTAATATTCATTATCAAATAACATTCATTCACATACACAATGTCCCTTAATTAGGTCTATGAGACCTTAAAATATGCATAGAAGTGATTCGGGACTAAATTGGCAACATTTGCAAAGTTTGAGAAACTTAGAAAAAATTTTCAACATTTAAGGGTCACACACCCGTGTTAACAGGCCGTGTGCCTCACACGGCTACCAGACATGCCCGTGTCACAGGCCGTGTGAAAACAGGGCATACATTCTAACTTGCACCACACGGCTGAGGACAAGCCCATGTGCCAGGTCGTGTGAAAATTAGAGAGATCACTAACTTGACCACACGGTCGATCACACGCCCGCGTGTCAAACCTAGGTACCTTTTGAAATGGCCACACAGGCCCATGTGCCAAGGCTACGTGTCACACACGACTAATAAACACGCCCGTGTGTCTAGGCCGTGTCAAAACTGTAGGGTATACTGACCTAATTCGAAAGGGTACCCCAGGAGACACATGGCCGTGTAACATGATCGTGTGTCGCACACGACTGAGACCCACGCCCATGTCTCTGCCCATGTGGACAAAAATAGGCTATTTGCAAAGCCAATTTGCCACCCTCATCTCATACGCACCTAACCATCAAATGGTATCAATTCAACATATAAATAGGCAGCCAAAACATGCCATTTCACACACATATCATATCATCTATCATCAATCAATTCAACTACTAAATTCCATATTCAAAACATACCAAATCAATATGCCACAATCATCAATCTCACATAACTCTTAAATGAATTTTCTCACCTTTTTATCAACCAAATCATGCTTCTCAATATATCAATTCATTATCTATAAATCATAACAAAATATACCATTTCTCAAGCATTAATATACCAACTAATAACTAACGAAAAGAGCATCCATACAACAATTCCAAACAAGCCAACACTTAGGACATTATAAACATCACATATATCATTTATACAACATATAATTCAAACCAAATTAGATGACCATATTCCAACATTGACAAGCCAAATCTCATGGCTATAATCATATCTCAAAACAAACCAAGATGACACTAGCCTATACATGCCATATACCATATATACAAAGTTCCAAAAGTACCAATAAGTAGCCGTTAGTGTGATGATGGTTCCCGATGATCCCTGATGTTCGAGCTAGCTTTGATAATCTATAAAACATGGAAAGAACACACAAAGTAAGCTTTAAAAGCTTAGTAAGCCATATACAAATAAAGCTATCATATAAACCTTTGCATATCAATTCAAATATGCTAAACATAGCTAATCAGATTTAAAATTTACAAACCTTTCTCATTGAACTTATATTCAATGTTTTAATCAGATCCATCAATTACTTTCCCTTTTCAATGCTCATATAAATTTCGTACGTACCTGAATCATTTAGTTCATTCACATATTCTTTCTCGACTTGACTTTGCCTGTTGAACCGTTCAAAATCGTTAAGGGTACTCGATAGTCACATATAGCTCCTGCAATGCCATATCCCAGATATGGTCTTACATGTTATCACATATCGATGCCATTGTCCCAGACAGGGTCCTACACGAAATCGATTAACAATGCCAATGTCCCAAACATGATATTACACGTAATCTCAATACAATGCCAATGTCCTAGACATGGTCTTACATGTAATCACAACTCGATAACTTAATGTCATGACATTCGTATCCTATACTATTCCTAAGGGTCGTACTGGACTTTCGAATGTTGAAACTTTGTCGATTCTTGCTCGTAATTACCCGTTCAACATTCATAACAATTCAATGAAATTAAACACATATAATTAAATTTAAAGACATTTATTTGCATATGAACTTACATCGTAGTCGGAATAGAGGAACTGGATCGACTATTCGATAACTTTTGATTTCCCCCGATCTAAATCTAATTTCTTTCGTTCTTGATCTATATACATTCAAAATTAAGTCGTTTATTCAACAACACATTCAATTTAGTCCACAGATACATATTTGAGCATTTTTGCACTTTAGCCCCTAAAGTTTCATATTATTATAATTTAGTCCCTATTTTATAAATACACAAAATTCACAAAATTCAATATGGTCAATGCTTAGCCTAATTCTCTATAGCTTCATAACAGCCCATATTTTCATTTATTTCACACTTTTAACCACAACATTTCACATTTTCTCAATTTAATCCCTAATTGACATTTTTACTCAAAATCACTTTACAAAACAGGTATATCAAACACCAAGCTTTCATATTTCATCATCAAACATTCAAAAACACGTGAATTCATCAATGAAAACTTTCAAAATCATCAACAATTTCAGAAATTAGGGTATGGCCTAGCTAGTACTCAAAGCAACGATCACAAAAACATAGAAATCATCAAAAACCGAACAAAAATCACATACCAATTGAAGTTTACAAGTGCCAAATTTTTAAAGCTTTATGCCCTAATGTTTCTTCTCCATTTTTGGTTGTAACAAAGATGAATGAATCTATTTTAACCTTTGTTTTTATTTAATTTAACTTAAATTACAAAATGTCATAATTCCCCTTAATGATTTAATATTAAAATTCCACTAACTATAGGCATAAATGTCCATCCATTAATCCAATGGTTTAATAACATCATAAGGACTTCCACCTTTTAATTTCATAGCAATCAAGCACTTTTAACATATAGCATGCTATTTTTGCATTTTACGCGAACCACTTAAACGATAAAATTAGCACACAAAGCTTTCACACATACATATTCACATGCTGTAAACACATAAAATAATATTAAAATAATTTTACGACCTCAGATTTGTGGTTCCGAAATCGCTGTTCCGATTTAGCTAAAATCGGGCTGTTACAACTCTTCCTCTTGAGGGATTTTCGTCCCCAAAAATCTTACCAGCGAATAGGTTTGGATATTGCTTTCTCATATCATCTTCAGGTTCTCACGTAGCTTATTCTACCTCGTGTCGATGCCATAATACTTTCACTAATGCAATTCTTTTATTTCTCAATTCTTTGATCTCACGAGCTAGAATTCGACCAGTTCTTCACTGTACGATAAATCTGACTGAATCTTAACTTCGATCGAGGAAATAACATGTGAAGGATCAGATCTGTATCTTCTTAGCATCGATACATGGAATACATTGTGAATCTTTTCTAACTCAGATGGTAATGCTAGCCAATAAGCAACTGGTCCAACTCGCTCGATAATCTCATATTTCTTTTTCTAGCGAATCTGAGTATTTTCTTCCACGGTGAAACTTTCAAAAACACTCTATCCCCGATCTAAAACTCAATATCTTTCTGTTTCAAGTCTGCGTAAGATTTCTATCGATCTGACTCTGCTTTTAGACTATCACGAATTACTTTTACTTTTTCTTCTATTTCTCTAATTAGATTAACTCCATGAATCTTATTCTCGCTAAGTTCAATCTAATACAACGGTGTTCTACACTTACGACCGTATAGAGCTTCGTACGGTGTCATTTTAATACTCGATTGAAAGCTGTTGTTATCCGTGAATTCAATCAACGGCAAATACTTTTCCCACGTACCTTCGAGCTCAAGAATGCAACATCTCTACATATCTTCGAGTATCTGTATAACTCGCTCGGATTGACCATCAGTTTGCAGGTGAAATGCGGTACTAAAATGTAGTTTTGTACCTAGTGCATCTTGCATTTTCTTCCAAAACTTTGATGTGAACCTCGAATCTCTATCCCAAACAATAGAAACAGGTACTCCGTGTAACCTCACAATCTTAGAGATATAATACTTAGCTAACTTTTCAAGCGAATAGTTCGTTCTTGCAAGAATGAAATGAGTCAATTTTGTCAATCGGTGAACAACAACCCAGATTGTATCTCTCTTACTCGGAGGTAGGGGCAAACCCGAAACAAAATCTATAGACACTCCATCCTATTTCCATTCAGGGATCATAATCGGCTGCAATAAACCAGATGGTACCTGATGCTTAGCTTTAACTTACTGAAAAATCAAACATTTCGAAACAAATTTTGAAATATCACTTTTCATACCATGCCACGAATAAAGCTGTTTCAAGTCACTATACATTTTCGTGCTTCCCGAATGAACAGAAAAACGACTAATATGTGCTTCATTCAAAATCATCTAAATCAACTCTGAATTTCTCAGAACACATATTCGGCCTTTGAATCTTAAACAATCATCGGGATCAACTTGAAACTCTGAATCAGGGTTCGAATCATATTGAGCTTTTTTAGCTAACATTTCATTACCAACTTTCTGAGTTTCACAAATCTCCTGTACAAACAACAGTCTCACTTTCAACTCAGCTACAACTGAGCCGTCATTAGAAAGAGCCAACTGAGTATTTGTAACACCCCGAACCCGAAACCGACACCGGAGTCGAACACGAGGTGTTAACTGACTTTAACCCCTTACAAAATTTATTTTCCAGACACTGCCCAATCTGTGTACTAGTCGTTTTAAAAATCATATCTTGAGTTTCGTAACTCGAAAATCAGTTTCGTAATTTTTCCCAGAAACTAGACTCATGTGCTCATCTATGTATTTTTTTCTAGAATTTTTGGTCAGGCCAATTAGTACAGTTTATTAGTCAAAGTCTCCCAAGTTGCAGGGGTCGACTACACTGACCTTTGCCCATTACGACTTCGATATCTCCCTGCACGGGGCTTCAATACTGATGCCATTTGTTTCTATGAAAACTAGACTCAGAGCGGAATCTGTACATATATGGTACGACCCCTAATTATCTCTGGTTAATTTGTAATGAATTTCCAAAGTCGGAGCAGGGAATCCAGCAACCGTTCTGGCCCTGTCCCACAAAAATCTGATTATCTCTTAATATACTGCCCATATGATATTTTCGTTACTTCCTCATGAAAACAGACTCATCGAGCTTCGATTACATAATTTATTCATCA
Source organism: Gossypium hirsutum (assembly GCF_007990345.1). Lineage (NCBI taxonomy): Eukaryota > Viridiplantae > Streptophyta > Magnoliopsida > Malvales > Malvaceae > Gossypium > Gossypium hirsutum. Next base: position 88,949,955 of record NC_053431.1, read on the forward strand.
ATTAATTCCACTCCTACTATTTTTAGTGATTTTTCAATCTCATGACACTGCTGCTGCCAGCATCTGTTACGAAAGTAACTAGGTCCATTTCATGCCTACCCTTGATCCAACTCAATCGACCATTCGTGCCATTTTCGCATGGCTTAAAGTTTACATGCCATAATTCAAACACAACGTACTAGCTTATACATGCCAAAATGTTCTTCTAAGCCAACTAAGAAGAAAGTACCAAAACTTGCTATCCGGTGTGATGACTTCGACGACGGCCTGACCCCGCAAAAATAGATGAGTCCAAGCAACCTATAATGGGTGACAAGGAAACACCGGGTGAGTTTATAACTCAGTAAGTCATAAGCAATGCACTACTATCCATCAATAACATTATCACAAGAGGAAACAAAATGGAACGAGACAATTTACTCCATCCATACCGAACCATACCATAGTTCCTCCAACCTATCGATTCAATTTCATATCAATTCATGCATTCACAATCCATATACTCATCAATAGGACATTGAAGCATTTTCATAAATCAATTTATTTTCGTTACAATCAAACGACTAAACGGCCTTTCACCCATCCTACGATAAATTTTATGTACGTCACTTCAAGTATAGTTGTCACATAGGTTCAACTTACCGAGCTCAACACCAAGTATAAGCATAGCACCTATTAGCCATGTACTCAAGACACTTACCCGATCCGCTGTCCGCGATCGACTCAATAGTGTCGCACACATAGTGTCCATAATGATTCACGAATGTATATTGAGCCCGCACACTCAGTGCTATATAATCAACTCGCACACTTAGTGCTACGTAATCAAATCGCACACTTAGTGCTACATAGTCAAACTCGCACACTTAGTGCCGCATGGTCAATTCGCACACTTAGTGCATCATATTCATTTCGCACACTTAGTGCAACATAGTCAAACCGCACACTTAGTGCTGTACAATTTAATCCCGCGCACTTAGCGCCAATCTCATGGTCATAAATGGTTATCCCGCACGTTTAGTGCCGAGATCAACAACTCAGTACATCTTACCTCTTTTCTTTCATTCAACAATTTCATCATCACATACGTACATGCATATATATATATGTATATTTATTCATTCCATTCAGCATCAATACATAACATTATGACCATTGAAATAATACCAACTACATGCTTAATGACTTACTTTATGTTGGGTAAAATAATTCTGAGTCGGCTACTCGATGACCTTCGATTTCCCCTTGTTGGACGCCTCTCCTTTAGGTTCTTGAGCTTAACAATAAATCAGCTAGTTTAGCCATCTTGCTAAACATTAATAATTCAATTACACATGCATATGTATGTTTGTATATTCAGCAACCATCCTCACTAATTACCCATTTAGTCGAGTATACACATAATTAAAGGTAACATCCCGAATGGGCATACTTGTGTATATACACATATATATGTATATATATATATATACTTCGGAATGGGCATCACAATTAAATTTAACACCACCTTCATACTCAATTAGATGGCCGAATGTATGTATACATGTACAATGTCAACTATAACATCATTTAAACACCTAATTTCATCTCATGAACACTTAATCGAGTTTTCCTAATCTAGCATATTTTCACATCTATTTGTAACATCATGTAAGTCCACATATTACTACATTTCTTAAGTTCCACATCTTAATGCCCATTATAGCCACTCCCCTAGTCTAAATCTAGCAATCGGCAACACCACCTTTCCACTATGTTAGCCGAATACTCATTCTCTTCCTAGTCCTAAGTTCGGCACCTCCAACAAAATAGCTTAACAATTTTCAACTTTCATGCTAACATAACAAGCAACTTAACACATCCATATAACTAGCATGCTAATAGCATCAAGGTATCAACTAGATTTTTTTTTAAACTCCTTAGCCGAATCCTAACTCTCCAACAACCCCAAATCCAACCATGGAATAGATAGAATCTAGACTCATCACCCCAAAGGTAGTGTAAGCTTCCAAAAATATCATTGAACATACCTTGGTCTAAAGGACCACCTTGGCCGAATCTTGCTTCCTCTTCTTCCTCTAGTTAGAACAATTGCAAAAGAAAGAAAACATGAACACTCCTTCTTCCCTCCTTATTAAGCATTCAAACTCCCTCATTTTTCATGCCACAACATCAAACACTCCCCCTAGGCACAAGCAATGGCCGAATTCTTTCCAAGTTTTTTTTCTCCCCTTCTTTTTCTTGGTTTTTCGGCTAGGAGATGGCAAGTATGACACCCATTTTTTTTTGTTCCCTTTTCTATTATTATCCCCATCATTTGTTCACCAAAGAAAACATATTAAATTAGAATGAGTGGAGCATCATCACTCCTTGGCCGGCCACCATGAATTTTATGGGCAATTTGACATGCAAAGCCATGCTTCCTCACCCTATTATTAATTACTCCTTATAATTCATCTATCATCTTTTCTAACTTCGTCAACTAGGTCCTTTTTGAATTAATTCACAATCCTAATGCTAATATTAAGCATTTAATTTCTCATATATTCACTGTCACACAACAATTTATGCAATTAAAACACGAAAATAAATTTTTGGCTCGGTAATGTGGTCTCGAAACCACATTCCGACCAGGGTCTAATTTGGGTTGTCACAACTCTCCCCCACATAAGAAATTTTCGTCCCTGAAAATCTTACCGGTAAATAAATTTGGATATCGATCCTTCATAGAGTCCTCAAGTTCCCAAGTGGCTTATTCAATTCCGTGTTTATGCCACAGTACTTTCACTAATGAGATTTTCCTGTTTCGTAGTTCTTTTACTTCATGTGCTAAAATACGAACTGGTTCTTCTTCGTAACTTAAATTAGATTGAATCTCGATCTCCAATGGAGGAATTACGTGCGATGGATCGGACCTATATCGTCGAAGCATCGAGACATGAAAAACGTTGTGAATCTTTTCGAGCTCAGGGGGCAAAATTAATCGGTATGCAACGGGTCCAACTCGTTCGGATACTTCGTACGGACCGATGAACCTCGGACTCAATTTGCCCTTACGACCAAATCTAAGCACCTTCTTCCAGGGTGAAACTTTGAGAAATACTTTGTCTCCAACCTGATATTCAATGTCTTTTCTTTTCAAATCCGCATACGATTTCTGACGATCTGTGGCTACCTTCAGACTTTCACGGATTACCTTTACTTTCTGTTCGGCATCTTTAATCAAATCAACTCCGAAAATTTTACTTTCACCGAGCTCAGTCCAAAACAATGGTGTACGGCATTTACGACCGTACAAAGCCTCGTAAGGTGCCATCTTAATACTTGATTGGAAACTATTGTTGTAAGCGAATTCGATCAAAGGTACATACCATTCCCATGAACCACTAAACTCAAGGATGCAGCATCTCAGCATATCCTCGAGTATCTGAATTATCCGCTCGAATTGACCATCGGTTTGGGGATGAAAAGCGGTGCTAAAATGCAGCTTGGTACCCAAAGCTTCTTGCAATTTCTTCCAAAATCGCGAGGTGAATCTCGGATCTCTATCCGACACGATAGAAATAGGTACTCTATGTAATCTCACAATCTGAGAAACATACAATTCGGCTAGTTTATCCAATGAAAAATCCGTACGCACGGGGATAAAGTGAGCCGACTTAGTCAGCCTATCAACAACAACCCAAATCGCATCCTTCTTACTTGCGGACAATGGCAGTCCGGACACAAAGTCCATTGTGACTCGGTCCCATTTCCACTCGGGTATCATGATCGGCTAAAGTAATCCTGAAGGCACTTGATGTTCCGCTTTCACCTGTTGACATATTAAACATCTCGAAACAAAGTCAGAGATGTCTCGCTTCATACCATGCCACCAAAATCGACGTTTCAAGTCATTGTACATTTTCGTGCTCCCCGGGTGAATTGACATTCGGCTACAATGGGCTTCGTTCAGGATTATCGGAATGAGTTCCGAATTCCTTGGAACGCACAAACGACTTCTAAACCTCAAACAACCATCATCATCAATCTGAAACTCCGATTCCTTGTTCGGAACACACTCAGCTCGTTTTGCAACCAATTCATCATCGACTTTTTGAGCTTCACGAATTTGATGAGTCAATAATGGTTTGGCTTTTAATTCAGCTACTAACACATTGTCAGGTAGAACAGACAAGTGTACATTCATCGCTCGCAAAGCAAACAGTGATTTCCGGCTTAAGGCGTCCGCAACCACATTAGCCTTTCCCGGGTGGTAACCAATGACAAGCTCGTAATCTTTCAACAACTCAAGCCAACGTCTTTGTCGCAGATTCAAGTCTCGTTGAGTCATCAAATATTTGAGACTTTTGTGGTCCGAAAACACATGGCACTTCTCACCAAACAAATAATGTCGCCATATTTTCAATGCAAACATAATGGCGGCTAGTTCGAGATCATGGGTCGGATAATTTCTCTCGTGTGGCTTCAATTGTCTTGACGCATAGGCCACAACTCGACCTTCTTGCATCAATACGCAACCCAACCCAAGTAGGGATGCGTCACTATAAATGACAAACTCTTTACCCGATTCGGGTTGCACCAAAATTGGAGCTTCGGTCAGATGAGTTTTCAGTTGATCGAAGCTTTTCTGACATTTCTCCGTCCATTCGAACTTAACATCCTTCTGAAGTAGCTTCGTCATTGGTGTGGCTATCATCGAGAAACCTTTGACAAATCGTCGGTAATAACCGGCGAGCCCTAGAAAGCTCCGAACTTCGGTAACATTTCTCGGAGGCTTCCAGTTAAGTATGGCTGAAATTTTGCTCGGGTCAACCCGAATACCCGATGCGGATACCACATGACCCAAGAAGCTAACCTCTCTTAACCAGAACTCACACTTACTGAACTTAGCATATAACTGCTTATCCCGCAAAATTTGCAACACTAGCCTCAGATGCTCAGCATGTTCAGTCTCATCTCTTGAATAGACCAAGATGTCATCAATAAACACAACTACGAACCGATCCAAATACGGCCTGAAGATCCGATTCATCAAATCCATAAACACCGTAGGGGCATTAGTGAGCCCGAACGGCATCACTAAGAACTCGTAGTGACCGTACCTCATTCTGAAAGCAGTTTTGGGTACGTCCGAATCTCAAATCCGCAACTGATAATAACCCGATCTCAAATCTATCTTTGAAAACACCGATGCTCCCTTTAATTGATCGAACAGATCATCAATACGCGGTAACGGATACTTATTCTTTATCGTCACTTTATTCAGTTGACGATAATCAATGCACAACCTCATGGTTTCGTCCTTCTTTTTCACGAACAATACTGGTGCACCCCAAGGTGAGAAACTCGGTCGAGCGAAACCTCTATCCGTCAATTCTTGCAACTGAGCTTTCAACTCTTTTAACTCGGTTAGTGCCATACGATACGGAGCGATCGAAATTGGCGTAGTTTCAGGTACAAGCTCAATACCAAACTCTACCTCCCGAACAGGTGGCAAACCCGGTAACTCTTCAGGAAAAACATCCGGGTATTCACAGACCACCGGCACCGATTCGGGTTTCTTTTCTAACTCCTTGTCATCAAGTACATACGCGAGGTATGCTTCGCACCCTTTCCTTACATATTTATGGGCCAACATTGCTGATATTACAGCTGGCAACCCCCTTAAGTCCGCAGACTCAACTCGGATTATTTCGTTATTTGTGCACCTCAAATCGATAGTCTTGCTTTTGCAATTCACAACCGCATCATGCGCGGTTAACCAATCCAAACCAAGAATAACATCAAACTCGTCGAACGGCAAAAGCATCAAATCGGCCGGAAAACAGGATTCTCGGATTATTAGAGGGCATCTCTTACACACTTTATCAACAAGTACGCATTGACCCAAAGGGTTTGATACTCGAATTACGAGCTCAGTAGACTCAACAGGTAGAGTCTTACTGGTTGCTAAGGTTTCGCATACATATGAATGAGTAGAACCAGGGTCAATTAATGCAATCACATTAGTATCAAAGAGAGTGAAGGTACCAGTGATGACGTCGGGGGAGGATGCCTCCTCTCGTGCGCGAATGGCATATGCTCTAGCAGGAGTACGGTTCTCGGCGCGATCGGCCGTATCAGAGGCCCCCCTCTGACTACCACCCCTGCCTCCTAAAATTCTCGGTGGTCTACCTCTAGATGTCACTCCACTAGGTCTTGCACCTTGAATCTTATTCTTCTCATCCAGCTCCGTGCAATCTCCAATGAAGTGGTCCTTCGAACCGCATCCGTAACAGGCCCTGCAAGTAGACTTGCCCCAACATTCACCTAGGTGTCGTCTTCCACATTGGGGACATTCAGGTTTCTCGTGACGATTATTGCCCACACTAGCTACCGAAGTAGCTCGGGAGCCCATCGATGGTCTTGCCCTGATGGAAACTCCCGCAGTCGCCCTCGACTTATTAATGTCCTCCCTGAACTTCTTTACAGCTGAGAACGGAGCTTTACCCGTCGATCTTTTACGATAATCTCTAGCTTCAAATTCAGCCTTCCTCTTCTCCTTTCCAAGTTCTTCCGCCTTGCAGGCTCGTTCGACTAGTGTTACGAATTCTTTTATTTCCAAAATACCCATTAGTAGCTTTAAATCTTCATTCAATCCTTCCTCGAATCTTTTGCACATAGCAACCTCATCAGCTACACACTCCCGGGCATACCTACTAAGTCTTACGAATTCATGTTCGTATTCAGATACAGTCATACGGCCTTGCTTGAGTTCCAAGAACTCCTTATGCTTCTGATCAATGAACCGTTGGCTAATAAATTTCTTCCGGAATTCCGTTTGAAAGAAGTCCCAAGTTACTCGCTCGTTCGGGACTATGGAAATCAAGGTCCTCCACCAATAGTAGGCTGAGTCTCGCAACAAAGATACAGCACATTTTAGACATTCATCGGGTGTGCATGACAATTCATCGAACACCCGAATGGTGTTATCAAGCCAGAACTCGGCCCTTTCGGCATCATCAGTTACTATGGCCTTGAACTCCTCGGCCCCACGCTTCCTAATCAAGTCTACAGGTGGCTTACTCAGCCTCACAGGATCAGCGACTGATGGCATTACAGGCTCTTGGGGTGGATTATTCAAATTTGGGAATTGTTGGACAGCCGGGTTGGTTCGGGCATATTGCGCGACCCACTCATTCATCATGGTAAAGAAGGCTTGTTTAGCCCCCTCACCTTGATTATTCGCAGATGACTGAGGTTCAACAGGCGGTGTCCCTTGTGCAGGAGCAGCCGCTACGCTCTCAATGTCATCCGCTAGGGTTCTTTCTTCACCGGGGTCCATTTACTAATCAAAACAAAACATTTCAACCGTCAGAAGTCATCACACATTTAAACATTAACATTCGGCATGTATAGCTAGACTCATACGCGCTATGGTAGTCCTAGAACCGACTAAACATTGGCTCTGATACCAATAAAATGTAACACCCCGAACCCGAAACCGACACCGGAGTCGAACACGAGGTGTTAACTGACTTTAACCCCTTACAAAATTTATTTTCCAGACACTGCCCAATCTGTGTACTAGTCGTTTTAAAAATCATATCTTGAGTTTCGTAACTCGAAAATCAGTTTCGTAATTTTTCCCAGAAGCTAGACTCATGTGCTCATCTATGTATTTTTTTCTAGAATTTTTGGTTAGGCCAATTAGTACAGTTTATTAGTCAAAGTCTCCCAAGTTGCAGGGGTCGACTACACTGACCTTTGCCCATTACGACTTCGATATCTCCCTGCACGGGGCTTCAATACTGATGCCGTTTGTTTCTATGAAAACTAGACTCAGAGCGGAATCTGTACATATATGGTACGACCCCTAATTATCTCTGGTTAATTTGTAATGAATTTCCAAAGTCGGAGCAGGGAATCCAGCAACCGTTCTGGCCCTGTCCCACAAAAATCTGATTATCTCTTAATATACTGCCCATATGATATTTTCGTTACTTCCTCATGAAAACAGACTCATCGAGCTTCGATTACATAATTTATTCATCAATTAATTCCACTCCTACTATTTTTAGTGATTTTTCAATCTCATGACACTGCTGCTGCCAGCATCTGTTACGAAAGTAACTAGGTCCATTTCATGCCTACCCTTGATCCAACTCAATCGACCATTCGTGCCATTTTCGCATGGCTTAAAGTTTACATGCCATAATTCAAACACAACGTACTAGCTTATACATGCCAAAATGTTCTTCTAAGCCAACTAAGAAGAAAGTACCAAAACTTGCTATCCGGTGTGATGACTTCGACGACGGCCTGACCCCGCAAAAATAGATGAGTCCAAGCAACCTATAATGGGTGACAAGGAAACACCGGGTGAGTTTATAACTCAGTAAGTCATAAGCAATGCACTACTATCCATCAATAACATTATCACAAGAGGAAACAAAATGGAACGAGACAATTTACTCCATCCATACCGAACCATACCATAGTTCCTCCAACCTATCGATTCAATTTCATATCAATTCATGCATTCACAATCCATATACTCATCAATAGGACATTGAAGCATTTTCATAAATCAATTTATTTTCGTTACAATCAAACGACTAAACGGCCTTTCACCCATCCTACGATAAATTTTATGTACGTCACTTCAAGTATAGTTGTCACATAGGTTCAACTTACCGAGCTCAACACCAAGTATAAGCATAGCACCTATTAGCCATGTACTCAAGACACTTACCCGATCCGCTGTCCGCGATCGACTCAATAGTGTCGCACACATAGTGTCCATAATGATTCACGAATGTATATTGAGCCCGCACACTCAGTGCTATATAATCAACTCGCACACTTAGTGCTACGTAATCAAATCGCACACTTAGTGCTACATAGTCAAACTCGCACACTTAGTGCCGCATGGTCAATTCGCACACTTAGTGCATCATATTCATTTCGCACACTTAGTGCAACATAGTCAAACCGCACACTTAGTGCTGTACAATTTAATCCCGCGCACTTAGCGCCAATCTCATGGTCATAAATGGTTATCCCGCACGTTTAGTGCCGAGATCAACAACTCAGTACATCTTACCTCTTTTCTTTCATTCAACAATTTCATCATCACATACGTACATGCATATATATATATATGTATATTTATTCATTCCATTCAGCATCAATACATAACATTATGACCATTGAAATAATACCAACTACATGCTTAATGACTTACTTTATGTTGGGTAAAATAATTCTGAGTCGGCTACTCGATGACCTTCGATTTCCCCTTGTTGGACGCCTCTCCTTTAGGTTCTTGAGCTTAACAATAAATCAGCTAGTTTAGCCATCTTGCTAAACATTAATAATTCAATTACACATGCATATGTATGTTTGTATATTCGGCAACCATCCTCACTAATTACCCATTTAGTCGAGTATACACATAATTAAAGGTAACATCCCGAATGGGCATACTTGTGTATATACACATATATATGTATATATATATATACTTCGGAATGGGCATCACAATTAAATTTAACACCACCTTCATACTCAATTAGATGGCCGAATGTATGTATACATGTACAATGTCAACTATAACATCATTTAAACACCTAATTTCATCTCATGAACACTTAATCGAGTTTTCCTAATCTAGCATATTTTCACATCTATTTGTAACATCATGTAAGTCCACATATAACTACATTTCTTAAGTTCCACATCTTAATGCCCATTATAGCCACTCCCCTAGTCTAAATCTAGCAATCGGCAACACCACCTTTCCACTATGTTAGCCGATTACTCATTCTCTTCCTAGTCCTAAGTTCGGCACCTCCAACAAAATAGCTTAACAATTTTCAACTTTCATGCTAACATAACAAGCAACTTAACACATCCATATAACTAGCATGCTAATAGCATCAAGGTATCAACTAGATTTTTTTTTAAACTCCTTAGCCGAATCCTAACTCTCCAACAACCCCAAATCCAACCATGGAATAGATAGAATCTAGACTCATCACCCCAAAGGTAGTGTAAGCTTCCAAAAATATCATTGAACATACCTTGGTCTAAAGGACCACCTTGGCCGAATCTTGCTTCCTCTTCTTCCTCTAGTTAGAACAATTGCAAAAGAAAGAAAACATGAACACTCCTTCTTCCCTCCTTATTAAGCATTCAAACTCCCTCATTTTTCATGCCACAACATCAAACACTCCCCCTAGGCACAAGCAATGGCCGAATTCTTTCCAAGTTTTTTTTTCTCCCCTTCTTTTTCTTGGTTTTTCGGCTAGGAGATGGCAAGTATGACACCCATTTTTTTTGTTCCCTTTTCTATTATTATCCCCATCATTTGTTCACCAAAGAAAACATATTAAATTAGAATGAGTGGAGCATCATCACTCCTTGGCCGGCCACCATGAATTTTATGGGCAATTTGACATGCAAAGCCATGCTTCCTCACCCTATTATTAATTACTCCTTATAATTCATCTATCATCTTTTCTAACTTCGTCAACTAGGTCCTTTTTGAATTAATTCACAATCCTAATGCTAATATTAAGCATTTAATTTCTCATATATTCACTGTCACACAACAATTTATGCAATTAAAACACGAAAATAAATTTTTGGCTCGGTAATGTGGTCTCGAAACCACATTCCGACCAGGGTCTAATTTGGGTTGTCACAGTATTCATTACACGTAGAGCAGACAAAGATTTTTGACTTAATGCATCAGCAACAACGTTTGCTTTTCCCGTATGGTAGTTAATCACTAGCTCGTAATCTTTTAGCAATTCTAGCCATCTCCATTGTCGCAAATTCAAATCTTTCTAAATCCGGTTCATTAAGTCCATAAAAATAGCAGGTGCATTCGTTAGTCCAAAAGGCATAACTAAGAATTCATAGTGACCATACCTCGTTCTAAATGCAGTTTTAGCACATCAGAGTCTCTAACTCGCAATTGATAATAACCCGATCTCAAATCTACCTTCGAAAACACTGTAGCCCCTTTTAACTGATCAAACAAATCATCAATCCGCAGTAAAGGGTATTTGTTCTTGATTGTCACTTTATTCAACTATCGGACATTCTCATCGTGCCATCTTTCTTTTTCACAAACAACACGGGAGCACCCCAAGGCTAGAAACTCAGTCTTGCAAAACCTCTATCCGTTAGTTCATGCAACTAAGCTTTCAATTCTTTTAACTCTGTCAGAGCCATTCTGTACAGAGCTATCGATATCGGTATTGTGCCCGGTATTAACTCAATACCAAATTCAACCTTTTGAATCGGTGGTGAACCCAGTAACTCTTCAGGAAATACATCTGAATACTCACATACAATTGGCAGTGATTCAATCTACTTTTCAATCACTTTCGTTTTAAGCACATAAGAAAAATAAGCTTCGCAACCCTTTCTCACATATTTCTGAGCTAACATCAATAGAATCACTGCTGGCAAGCCATTCAAATCATCTGACTCAATTCAGATAATCTTGTTATTCTGACATGTCAAATCAATCATCTTTCATTTGCAATTCACAACAGCATCATGCAACGTTAACTAATCTATACCCAGAATTATATCAAATTCATCAAATGGTAACAACATCAGATCAGCTGAAAAAAAATATCCCGAATCATCAATGGGCAGTTCTTACACACTTTATCAACCAACACGGACTTACCTAAGGGGTTCGATACTCTAATTACAAATTCAGTAGACTCTACATGCAAAGTCTTACTGGATACTAAATTCACACATATGTACGAATGAGTTGATCCTGGATTTATCAATGCAATAACTTTAGTATCATAGAGAGTAAAAGTACTAGTAATGACATCGGGAGATGATGCTTATTCGTGAGCGTGAATAGCGTAGGCTCGTGAAGGTGCTCTCGCCTCTGACCTCACAACAGAGTCTTTAGTCATTTTCTGGCTACCATTCACATTTCCCGTGTTTCTGAGTGGTCTACCTCTAGCTAAAGTACTACTCGTCCTCATGTTTTGTACTGTATCTTGCTCAGCCAACTCAGGACAATTACGAATGAAATGATCCAATGATCCACATTTAAAACAGGCCCGATCATTCAATCTACAATCACCGGGATGCCTTTTTCCATAATGTTTACATTCAAGTCGGTTAAGTCTCGCACTCCCAACACTAGCTATCGAAGTAGCTGGAGCTTTGAAGCTCGACTGTTGTCTTACTCAATCTCTATTTGATTGTCCCACCGATGCAGTAGAACGATTAAATGAGTCTCGAAATTTCTTCGATGCAGATCGATAAGACTTGGTAGTTGATATTTTTCTCGAATCTCTTACTTCAAAATTAGCTTTTCTCTTTTCTTTGCTGAGATCTTCGGCTTTACAAGCCCTTTCAACTAAAACAACGAATTCTTTGATTTCTAGAATCCCATTTAATAGCTTTATATCTTTGTTCAGTCCATCAAAAAATCATTTACACATGATCTCTTTGGTAGAAAAATATTCCAGAGTATATTTGCTCAATCGCACAAATTCCTTTTCTTACTCAGTCACAGTCATTCGACCATGTTTCAATTCTAGAAACTCTTTATGCTTCTGATCAAGGAATTGCTGACTTATATATTTCTTTCGGAATTTAGATTGAAAGAACTCCCAAGTAATCCATTCTCTACGAACCACCGATGTCAACATTTTCCACCAATGTTATGTATTATCTCTAAGCAAAGATACTACACATTTGATACATTCTTTAGGAGTATAAGATAATTCCTTGAATACTCTGATTGTGTTCTAAAGCCAGAACTCAACCCTCTCTGCATCATCATCAACTGTAGCCCAAAACTCTTCATCCTCGTGTTTACGAATCTTATCCATTGGTGGCTTATTCAATCAAATTAGATCTATCACTTGTGGCACAACTAGGATTTGTTGAGGAATAGGTAGGGGTGGAGGTTGTTGAGAAACCAGATTCGTTCGAACGAACTCCGTGAACCACTCACTCATCATTTAGAAGAAGGCTTGCTTAGACTCTCCCCCTTGGCTACTTGAAATCTGCCTAGACTCAGCCAGCGCTGCTCCTTGAGCGGGAGCAAGTGCATTACTTTCAACATCGTCAGTTATTAGCAGCGCATTACTTTCAACATCGTCAGTTATTTCTCGATCAGGATCCATTTTCTATACGAAAAACACATTTTAACTCTCAGGAATTATCAAACTATCGTAATTTATATATACGACATGTATAGCTAAACTCTTACTAGCTACGTTAGTCTTAGAATTGAGTAAACCGTAGCTTTGATACCAATTAAATGTAACAACCCTAACCCGTATTCTTCGCCGGGATAGGGTTATAAGGCATTACCGATCATCACAACATAAAACATACATTTCACAACTCAGTAATATTCATTATCAAAGAACATTAATTCACATACACAATGTCCCTTAATTAGGTCTACGAGACCTTAAAATATGCATAGAAGTGGTTCGGGACTAAACCGACAACATTTGCAAAGTTTAAGAAACTTAGAAAATTTTTTCCACATTTAAGGGTCACACGCCCGTGTTAACAGGCCGTGTGCCTCACACGACTACCAAACATGTCCGTGTCACAGGTCGTGTGAAAACAGGGCATACATTCTAACTTGCACCACACGGTCGAGGACACACCCAGTTGCCAGGCCGTGTAAAAATTAGGGAGGTTACTGACTTGACCACACGGTTGACCAAATACCCGTGTGTCAAACCCGTTTACCTTTCGAAATAGCCATACATGCCCATGTGTCAAGGCTGTGTGTCACACACAGCCAATAGACACGCCCGTGTGTCTAGGCTGTGTCAAAACTGTAAGGTATACTGACTTAATTCGAAAGGGTACCCCAAGGGACACACAGCCATGTAACATGACCGTGTATCACACACGACTGAGACACACGCCCATATCTTTGCCCGTGTGGACAAAAATAGGCTATTTGCAAAGCCAATTTGCCACCCTCATCTCATACACACCTAACCATCAAATGGTATCAATTCAATACATAAATAGGCAGCCAAAACATGCCATTTCACACACATATCATATCATCTATCATTAATCAATTCAACTACTAAATTCCATATTCAAAACATATTAAATCAATATGCCACAATCATCAATCTCACATAACTCTTAAATGAATTTTCTCACCTTTTTATCAACCAAATCATCCTTCTTAACATATCAATTCATCATCTATAAATCATACCAAAATATACCATTTCTCAAGCATTAATATATCAACTAATAACTAACGAAAAGAGCATCCATACAACCATTCCAAACAAGCCAACACTTAGGACATTATAAACATCACATAAATCATTTATCCAACATATAATTCAAGCAAACTTAAATGACCATATTCCAACATTTACAGGCCAAATCACATGGCTATAATCACAACTCAAAACCTACCAAGATGATACGAGCCTATACATGCCATATACCAAATATACATAGCTCCAAAAGTACCAACAAGTAGATGATGGTTCTCGATGATCCCCGATGTTCGACCTAGATTCGATAATTTACAAAACATGGTAAGAACACGCAAAGTAAACTTTAAAAACTTAGTAAGCCATATACAAATAAAGCTATCATATAAACCTTTGCATATCAATTCAAATGTGCTAAACATAGATAATCACATTCAAAATTTACAAACCTTTCTCATTGAACATATATTCAATGTTTTAATTAGATTCATCAATTACTTTCCCTTTTCAATGCTTATTTATATGAATTTCGTACATACCTGAATCACTTAGCTCACATATTCTTTCTCGACTTGACTTTTCCCATTGAACCATTCGGAATCGTTAAGGTTACTCGGCAATCACATAAAACTCGTACAATGCCATATCCCAAATATGGTCTTTCATGTTATCACATATCGATGCCACTGTCCCAAACAGGGTCTTACAGGAAATTGATTAACGATGCCAGTGTCTCAGACATGGTCTTACACATAATCTCAATACAATGCCAATGTCCCAGACATGGTCTTACCTAAAGTCATGAGATTCATATCCTATACTATTCCTAAGGTTCGTACTGGACTTTCGGATGTTGAAACTTTGTCGATTCTTGCTTGTAATTACTCGTTCAACATTCATAACAATTCAATGGCAATTAAACGCATATAATTCAATTTAAAGACATTTATTTGCATATGAACTTACCTCGTAGTTGAAATAGAAGAATCGGATCGACTATTTGATAACTTTTGATTCCCCCGATCTAAATTTGTTTTCTTTCATTCTTGATCTATATACATTCAAAATTAAGTCTTTTATTCAACAACATTCAATTTAGTCTACAAATACATATTTGAGAATTTTTGCACTTTAGCCCCTAAAGTTTCATATTATTACAATTTAGTCCCTATTTCATAAATATACAAAATTCATAAAATTCAATATGGTCCATGCTTAGCCTAATTCTCTATAGCTTCATAACAGCCCATATTTTCATTTATTTCACACTTTTAACTACAACATTTCACATTTTCTCAATTTAATCCCTAATTAACATTTTTACTTAAAATCACTTTACAAAACTTGTATATCAAACACCGAGCTTTCATATTTCATCATCAAATATTCAAAAACACACAAATTCATCATGGAAACTTTCAAAATCATCAACAATTTAAGAAATTAGGGTAGGGGCTAGCTAGTACTCAAAGCAACAATCACAAAAACATAGAAATCATCAAAAACTGAACAAAAATTACATACCAATTGAAGCTCACATGTGCCGAATTTTTCAAGCTTCATGCCTTAATGTTTCTTCTCCATTTCCATTTGTAACTAAGATGAATGAATCTATTTTTCCTTAATTTTTATTTAATTTAACTTAAATTACAAAATGTCATAATTACCCTTAATGATTTAACATTAAAATTCCACTAACTATAGGCATAAATGTCCATCCATTAATCCAATGGTTTAATAACATCATAAGGACTTCCACCTTTTAATTTCATAGCAATCAAGCACTTTTAACATATAGCATGCTACATTTGCATTTTACGCGATTTAGTCCTTTTCTCAAATTAACCACTTAAACAATAAAATTAGCGCATGAAACTTTCACACATACTTATTCACATGCTATACGCACATAAATAATATTAAAATAATTTTACAACCTCGGATTTGTGGTTCCAAAACCACTATTCCAATTTAGCTAAAATCGGGCTGTTATAATAAGGCTCAACTCAATACTCAGGCCACACACACTCTCTTTTTGTGCTCTAAGGCCTAATTAGTACAATAGAGTATCCCAATGTCAAAGTGTCAAGAAAATTTGGGACAAACTTGCAACCACTTATGAAGGAACAAGACAAGTCAAGGAATCCAAGATTGGTCTACTTAAACTTTTCTGTGAGCTTTTCACGATGAAGTCAGGAGAGAGCATCAAAGATATGTCTGATAGATTCACTAACATCATTAATAGCATAAAAGCACTTGGGAAGACTTATTTCAACAAAGAAACTATAACACTTTGAAAATCTTAGTTTAAGGTTTCGTTCAATAGTTTCTAGTGTTTTTCTAGAGTTTCAATACTATTCCTATAGGCATGACATCAGACTTTTGCATTTCATCGTTTCCTGAAAAAAGAATTTTTTTTTTGAAATATTTTGGTTGTTTCCCCAAAATTTCCCTTTTGTTATGTATGCATGCAAACTCATTTTTAAAAAGAATCAAAATTCAGTTCGAGGTTTTGAACCTTGATTCTGATACCACTAAATGTAACATTCCAAACCTGACCTATATGTTATGGCCAAATCATAGAGATCACATTGATCACCTAAGCGACAATGCTACCCTATCGTTCATTGAAAACCTTAAGTTCCCTCTTTTTTAGGAAAAATCGCAATTTACTTTTGTTAATTTTGGGAAAATGTTCATTAATTATAACACAGGCCCGTGTGTCCAACCATATGGACAATTTTTAGGCTATTTTCCAAGCCATTTGCCACCCTTAAACACTCACATACTTACACTTACTTCATGGCATGCAACATGGCACATTTGACTATTCAAACATTCATATTCATGGTTAAATTATAACTTGGTAATGTCAACATATCACCTATCTAAACTATCATGCTTTAATATGGCATTCCACACCAATTTCATATTTGCCTATTATCTTTGCTAATCTATTTTCAAGTTATACATTTGCACCACATTTATTACATACACATTAATCATATTCCATACACCAAACATACATGCCATCCATCACTCTCATTAATCATAAGCAACGATAACCACATTAAAGCATAAGCACATTTGCATGCATGCATCAATAATTAGGGTTACAACCCAAATAATTAATATGAGCCACCTCTCATGACCATATACAAAATAATCATAATACTTTCATGAGCCAACACTTTTGGCTAATCAATATGACACACAACAAAAAGACCAAGTCCCTATACATGCCATACTCAAAATGATAAAACTAGATATACCCAAATATTCAATTGACAGTGTGATCGAGTTTTCGACATTCTCCGATCCCTGAGCTAGCTTGGTGATGCTATAAGGAAAAGAAAAGAAAGGGGGTAAGAATTAAAGCTTAGTAAGTTCACATGCAAATATCACCAACTCAGACCACAACTCAATGAGTTCGGATGTCTCATATATCATGAGCTCAGACCACAACTCAATGAGTTCAGATCACATAATTCCTAGTGACATGTCACTTGTATCCTAAACTATTCCTAAGGTTCAAACGGGATTTCCATACTTATCGCATCACTGTCGGACTTGCTCGTAACGTCGATTTCAATACTCATAGCACCAATCACATATTTATAATAAGATTTAAACAATAAACACATGATATGACAACATATCAAATATGTAAATACTTATCATACATGCAATATTAAAGCATTTAAGGTATGGAACATGTTACATTGTTTGCAAATGAGCATACCTCGGTACAAAATGATAGAAACGAGCTTAATCCTTGCAAACTTTGTTTTTCCCCTGATCAAGACCTGAATCACGTTTTTCTTGATCTATAATGCCAAATTTAACTTGTTCAATACATATATTGGTCAAATCGACCCATAACACATACTTTGGTAAAATTACAATTTTACCCCTAACTTTTCACTTATTTACAAATTGGTCTCTAGGCTCGTAAAATGAAATGCATGCATTTTCTTGGTTACCCAAGCGTAGCCGAACCTACACCATGTTCATATCAGCCCACATTTTCCTTTATTTCGCATTTCTACTACTCATTTTTACACCTTTTAGCAAAAGATGTTTATCACACATCAAACATTCATATTCCTCCATTAAACATTAAAATACAACCATGTCACACATGGGTCAATTTTCATACATGAACCCTAGCTCAAAATAATGGTGGAAATAGCTAGATCGGTTGATGACAACAAAAATGTAAAGAACATTAAAAAGGGGGCTTCAGAGCACGTACAATCAAGCTTGAAATGTTGAAAACCCTAGCTATGGAGGCTCCCCAAAATTTTGGCACCCTTAGAGAAGATGGACAAAATTTTTGCTTGATTTTTCCCTTTTTATTCTTTTATTAACCAAATGACCAAAATACTCTTAAGGTCTTTCTTTCAAATTTTCCTTATTCATGCCTATTTTTGTCCAAAATTTTAGAACTTGGTCAAATTGCTATTTAAGGACCTCTAATTAATAATATAATGCAATTTCATGCTTGAAGCTTCTAGAACACAAGTTTTACAACTTATTCAATTTAGTCCCTAAAGTCGAATTGGACATCTTGGGCATAGAATTTCTTCATGAAAATTTTACACACATATGCAATCATATCATAGATCATCAAATAATCATAAAGTAATTATTTCTATTTCGGGCTTGTCATTTTGAAACCACTGTTCTGGCTAGACCCTAATTCGGGATGTTACACCAAAAATGAAATAAATTTAATTAAAACTCAATAAAAATAAGAATAAAGCCAGAAATTCATCGTATGTCCGCATGCCATGTCTAATCCTAGTCTTGAGCATTACCTAATATACTTGAAACTATAGGGTGAGCTAACTAGCTCAGTGTAAGTCTAAGCCATAAGTACATTCAAACATTTATGCAAAAATCATTCACCATCGATCCACTTAGCAACACAATCATAACATAAACATTATCATTCATAACTACATGGACATATCTTAATGCATAATGAATTCCTACCCAAACCAACCGCTACACACAACGAGTTGCCCGGAACCCATTTGCCAAACTCCAATCATTGCAAGCAAAGCTTGATATGGTTAAACCACCATAGTACATAATGCAGTTATATTACAGTTTAACATAAAGTGCGATATAATCGCCAATCTTCTCAGTACTCTCAGTGCGGTGCACTAACAACATATATATGCTTATTTAATATGTCGCCATTACTCTATGAAAATCCTCCGTCATTCAAAATATCCCACCTCGTGCACCTGCGATATGTTATACAAATTTCAATCAGAACGAATTCCCATTATATTATCATTTCAGTAGCATGCCCAACAAGCCATCATTTTATCATTCACTCTCATTCAGTAAAAGCACTTATTAAACAATCAATTTCACCATTAATACGGTGTCGTTCAAACATGCCTTAATTTCCATATCATTTCATAAACATTGTTTTCAATGCATGTATAGCAAACTTTCATTCCGTACATTTCATATCATTTGACCCAATCATGAGTTTCATGCATTCAAACTTTATTTTCATTTGATTCATGTAATACACATAACCAACATACAATATATTAACAAAGCATTCATATCAGCACCAATCAAACAACCATTCAGTGAATCAGACAACTTTGCAAACATGCCATTTAGTTAGGGCTCGTAACGTATCTGATTCGTCCACTTTAAAATAATTTACTTAGCCATTAAACTAAGTCTGAAAGCTTAATAAACGTTTATAACATTAAAAATATTATTAAAGCATTCAAGTTAACAAGTTAGGACCTACACCTTATTTTTACACTACTGGAACACTATTTGCGAAACACACAATTTCTCTTTAAGACCTTAAATCGAACATCGGTTTAACGCAAAATGTACGCAAACGTCCAAAGGCTTCATTATTGGTTCAGGGCATTTAAGTCAGCACTTAACACGATTAAAATACTAAAAAATTAGTAGCTATACAACCATTGAAAACCCTAATCCAATAAATTAAAACAATCCCTAATAATCAAATTGAAAACTTCGCATCAACCCGCAACTATCACACTTACGCTTCTTGCTACGTTAGATCTAAGTTGGCGAACGATCAAGACTGAATTTTCCTAAGCCGCATATGATTAAAGGTTGATCAGGAAGGGTTAACGAGAGCAAGATCTTGCCAAAAATAATTGGTAAAAATTAATAAAATAGCAGCTCCCTTTTTATGCTTCTAGGCACGACACACCACCACCAATAGTGGCAAATTGATGTTGTTTTAAGAGCTTATTAAAAACATTTTTGAAGGCTGGAAAATTTCCAATAAAATCATAAAAAATAACCCCAATTCCATATCTAGAAAATTGGGTATTTTATTGAAAAATCTGATAAGAAAGCGAAAGAAAAACATCACTTACTCTAGGAAAAAGAAAGGGGTAGCAATGGAGACCCATTTTGAATGTAAAAAATTTTAGTTTTAAGGCTGGAAAAATTATGATAAAAAGAAAGCAAAGAGGGGAAGAGAATGGTGCAAAAACCCATCGTTAAAGAAGGAAAAATGGGTGGTGGAACTTGGTGGTTTGCACGATGGCACACAAGGGGAAAATAAGAGAAAAATTGAAGACAAAGCAAGAGAAGAAGAGGGTGGGGTGGCTAGGTCTTATGAATAATGACTAAAGGCTAAACAAAAAGTGATACTTATTCCTAGGTTTACTAGATAGGGGTGGCACAAAAGTAAGGAGAAGGAAAAATTCTTGAAAACTTTTAGCTATATAGCAAAGGGAAGGGATTCGAACTTGAAACCTTAATCTAATTACCTTGCTTCCTAATTTTCCTAATAACCAGTGGACTATTTACTCATCTTTGAAATAATTTCACAAAAATTGAAGTTAAAATTTGGGAAGTTACAACTATATCCCCTAAAAGGAATTTTGGCCCCAAAATTTACTTGTTTAAAAAAGGTGAGTATATTGAAGCCAAATTGAATCCTCTGACTCCTAAATAGCCTCTTTGACATGGTTTCTCCAAATCACCTTCAATAAAGGAATTCGCTTTCTCAAAAACTTAATCTCATGACCTAAAATTCAAACAGGCTCATCCTAAAATATTAAATTTGGTCTGACTTCGATCTCTTCAACTAGAATAATATACGAGGGATTAGATCGATACTGCCTCAGCATTAAAACATGAAAGGCATCCTGAATGTGATCTAACTCAAAAGGCAATTCAAGCTTATATGCCACAGGACCAACTCTTTTAAGCACTCGATAAAGTCCAATGAACATAGGGCGTAACTTGCCCTTTCGATCAAACCTCTAAACCTTCTTCCATGGAAAGACTTTAAGAAAAACCAAATCTCCTACACTGAATTTAATGTCTTTACACTTTGAAGCGGCATATGATTTATGCCTGTAAAAAGCTACCTTTAACCTATCTTGAATTAACTGAATTTTATCCTTAGTCTCTGAAATCAAATTTGGACCTATTAACTTCTTCTTACTCAACTCAGCCCAACATATAGGCGAGCGACACTTATGACCATAAAGAGCCTTGTAAGGTGCCATTTGGATACTTGATTGGAAGCTGTTATTATCGGCAAAGTCGGCCATCAGTAGATGCTCTTCTCAACTACCTTGAAATCCAATCACACAACTTCTCAACATATCCTCTAGAATTTGAATAACTCTATCTAACTGACCATCAGACTGTGGATGAAAAGTTGTACTGAAGTCCAATTGACTACCCAAAGCCTTGTACAATTTCTTCTAAAATCGAGACATACAACGGGGATCCCATTCTGAAATAATTGACACTGGCACACTATACAGTCTCACTATCTCTGAAATATAAAGCATAGTTAGCTTTTTGAAGAGAATAATTAGTGCAGATGGGAATAAAATGGGCGGACTTGGTCAATCTATCCACTATGGCCCAAACTGAATATTTCTTAGTAGGTGTTAAGGGTAACCCACTAACAAAATCCACTATCACTCTTTCCCACTTCCACTACAGAATACAAATGGATTGTAATAACCCCGATAAAAATTGATGCTTAGCCTTAACTTGTTGGCAAGTCAAGCATTTCAACACCAACTTAGTTACCTTTCGTTTAAGACCTGGCCACTAATACTTTTTTTAAGTCACAATACATCTTAGTACTACCAGGGTGCATAACATAGGGCCTTTTATGTACTTCCTGTAGTATAGATTGTCTCAAACTCTAGTCATTTGATATACAATATCTACCTCTAAAGAAAAAAATTTCATCAGAATTAACCCCAAAGTCCTCAGTTGACCCATCCTCAATTTGTTTAAATAGAAGTGCCAGGGATTTATTCAAACCTTATCTTTGATTTCCTAATCCCAAACAGGCTTTACTTGCAACTCAGCCAAAATCCCCCCATCATCAAACGAACGAGTAAATATAACCCTCAAATTAGTCATTGCGTTTCTACTAAAAGTATCGGCCACCACATTAGCTTTCCCAGTGTGATACTCAATCGTACAATCATAGTCCTTTAACAACTCAATCCACCTGCGCTGCCTCAAGTTAAGCTCCTTCTGGGTAATGAGATATTTGAGACTTTTGTGATATGTGTGAATAATACACTTCTTACCGTAAAGGTAGTGTCTCTAGATTTTAAGAGCGAAAATGATAGCCACCAACTCTAAATCATGAGTAGGGTATTGCATTCATGTAGCCTAAGTTGTCTCGAGCCATATGCCACTACCTTACCATCCTGCATTAAGACACGTCTAAGCACAACATGTAAAGCATCACTGTAAATAAAGTAATCTTTACCAGATTATGATTGAATTAGAACGAAAGCTTCAATCAACATGAATTTTAATCTCTTAAACTTGGCATGTTGCTCATTTTCCCACTTAAATTGAGTATTCTTCCTTAACAGCTTAGATAATGGGGCTACTATCAAGGAAAAACCCTCAACAAACCTTCGATAATAACAAGACATAGAAAACTCTGAATCTCTAAGACATTCTTCGGTTGTTTCCAATCTAAGATAGATTTTACCTTTTTAGGATCCATACGAATACCTTTAGCTAACACCACGTGACCCAAAAACATAACCTCTTTCAACCAGAATTTACACTTACTGAGTATGGCAAAAAGCTGCTTTTCACAAAGTATTTGTAGAACCAACCTCAGATGCTCATCGTGCTTATATTCTATCTTAGAATAAACAAGGATGTAATCGATGAATACAACAACAAATTGATCTAAGAAAGGTTGAAAGACACGATTTATAAGGTCTATAAATGTAGCAGGTGCTTTAGTCAATCCATAAGGCATAACAAGAAACTCGTAATGTTCATAATGAATCTTAAAAGTAGCTTTAAAAACATCAAATTCTTTCACTTTTAGTTGGTAATATCCGGATCTCAGGTCAATTTTAGAAAAGACAATTGCACCTCTTGAACTGATCGAATAGGTCATTATTCTTTATGGTTGGCTTATTTAGTTGTCTATAATTGATGCATAATCGAAGTATACCATCTTTTTTCTTTATGAACAATACCGGTGTACCCTATGAAAAAACATTGGGTCTAATGAAACCCTTATCTAATAGTTTTTGTAACTGTACTTTTAACTCCTTAAGCTCTTAAGGTGCCTTGCAGTAGGGAGCAATAAATGCCAGTGTCGTTCTTGGCATCAACTCAATACCAAATTCCACTTTCCGATTCGAAGGCAACCCTGGCAGTTCCTCGGGAAAAACATCAGGAAATTCCCTTATTGTATGAATACTATCTATAGAAGGATCAACTAAGCTCGCATCTCGCACATAAGCTAAAAATGCTTCACACCCCTTTCGAACCATCTTCATCTCTACCATAATAGAGATCACATTGGATAAATAATTTCGAAGTTCCCTGATCACATTGGTATTTGTCATGATGTTTTTGGATGCTTCCATAGACTATTCATTCTTAGGATTATGAGATTTGTTTCGTATCATGTTGATTATTACTTGGACCTAATTTTGGTGTTTGAAACCATTATTATGGATGATTTGATGTTTATTCGATATAGTAATGGATGCATGTTGGATAGGCTTTGTGTTGGAATGGTCGATAGGCTTGTATGTGTTGTATTTTTTAGGTCTGGAGTAGAGGTATCGATATTCATGTGTTAAAAATGATACCTCTATGATTTTGAAATGTACAGGAAGTCAGAATCATAATATGGGATCGATACCATATCACGAGTATCGATACTCGGGGTAATTTTTATCGATATTTTTGAAAAGTACCGATATTTTCTTGAGTTTTAATTTTAGCTGAGAAACAGAATGTTGATTTGGTACCTATTTTTCATACAGTATCGATACCGTGTAAGGAAAATACCTATGTACTTGTTTTGGAAATTTTGCTAAATAGACCTTATGCATGTTTAATTATCATTGTAAGACCATTTGATGTATGTTTAGCATGAGCTAATGATTAAAGAGTATGATTGGCTTAAAATCAATACAAATGTTAAAATGGAAGATGTACCCTTAATAATAAGTTCATTTGTCTGTATGTGACACGATACAGTGGTCTGACATCCTAATATTTGGGCTCGATGACCGGTTAGGTATAGGGTGTTACAGTTTGGGCTTTTGAGACATAAACGACTTAGTCGGAGCCATTAGAGGTTGCCCCCTACGGCCCCCTACCACGAGTTGTCATTCCACGGGTATTCATTTTGATGTTTTATGGAATCTACAATTTACAAGAATATCTTTAGTATTTTGTTTAATCTTTTAGCGTACTCTTAATCAAAGTTCTTTCATTTAGAATTTTATGCAATAGTTTTTAGTGTTTTTCTAGAATTTCAATACTATTCCTATGGGTACGACATTCAACCTTTAGACTTCGTCGTTTCCTAAAAAAGAATATATTTTTTTTCAAAATACTCTAGTTGTTTTACCCAAAATTTCACTTTTTTTATGCATGCATGCATGAAGACTCATTTTTGAAACGAATCAAAATTCAGTTTGAGGTTTTGAACCTTGACTCTAATACCACTAAATGTAACCTCCCAAAGCTGGCTTAGATGTTATGGCTGAATTGTGGAGATCACATTCATCACCTATGCGACAATGCTACCCCATTGTTCATTGAAAACCTTTAGTTCCCTCTCTTTTAGGAAAAATAATAGTTTGCCTTTGTTAATTTTGGAAAAACGTTCATTAATTAAGTCAACCAGTTTTAGGTCATGTTATTAGCAATAGCATGGTTTTAGAAAATATTTAACCCATTGTTCTTATTGAAACTTTGTTATCTTTTATTGCAGTAGAAAAATCAGTATTTAACAGATTAATTATTTAAGGCAAGTATCAATGTTTTGTCTAGTTTCGAATATTTCTATAAAAACCAAATCTATATGACAAGCATGCATGCATGGAAATCCCAAAGAAAAAAAAAACCAAGCACAGTTTAAATAGCTTTCCGTCCAAAAACCAAATAAATTTAATTAAAAACTCAAGCAAAATAAGAATAAAGTTCGAAGTCCATCGTATGTTCGCATGCCATGTCTGATCCTAGTCTCAAGCGTTACTTGAGATAGTTGAAACTATGGGGTGAGTTAACTAGCTCAATGTGAGTCTAAACCATAAGTACATTCATGCAAAAATCATTCACCATTGATCAAGTTTGCAACACAACAATAACATAAACATTATCACTCATAACTGCATGGGCATATCTTAATGCATAATAAATTCCTACCCAAACCAACCACTACACACCACGAGTTCCTCAGAACCTATTTTTCAAACTCCAATCATTGCGAGTAAATCTCGTTATGGTTAAACCATCACAATACATAATGCAGTTATATTGCTGTTTAACATAAAGTGTGATATAATCGCCAATCTTCTCAGTACTTTCGGTGTACTGCACTGACAACATATATATGTAGATTTAATTCACTAAGAGCACTTATTAAAGAATCAATTTCACCATTAATATGGTATCGTTCAAACATGCCTTAATTTCCATATCATTTCATAAACATTGTTCTCCATGCATGTATAACAAACTTTCATTTCATACATTTCATAGCATTTCACCTAATCATGCATTTCATGCATTCAAACTTTATTTTGATTTGATTCATGATATATTAACAAACCATTCATATCAATACCAATCAAACAACCATTTAGTTAATCAAGAAACTTTGCAAACATGTCAGTTAGTTAGGGCTCGTAATGTACTTAATTTGGCAACTTTAAAATCATTTACTTAGCCATTTAACCAAGTCCTACCAGCAAGCTTAATAAACGTTTATAACATTAAAAATATTATTAAAGCATTCAAGTTAAAAAGTTAGGACCCACACCTTATTTTCGAACTACTGCAGCACTACTTATAAAACACATAATTTCTCCTTAAGACCTTAAATCAAACATTGATTTGATGCAAAATGTACGCGTGAGCGTCTAAAGGGCTAACTTTACCTTGTTTGATAGTTAATTCAAAGGATCTTAGTATATATTTATGTTTTTTATTTTAAAGTAGTAATTTATGCTTTCTAGTAGTTTTTATTACATTTTATTAAAAAAGGTTCATGAGCTTGTTGGTCATGTAACAACTCAAAATTGGGCCTAGTCGAAATAGTGGTTTCGGGACCACAAATCTGACATTAAAATATTTTTTATAATTATTATGAAGTCTAGGATATGAAAATAAACATGTGTTAAAGTTTCATGAAGAAATTTGAAGTATAAGGTGTCCATTTGGTAATTAGGGACCAAATTGAATAAGTTGTAAAACTTTGGATCTAGAAGAAAATTGTATGAAATTACTTTGTATTATTAATTAGGAGGTCTTAAATAGCAATTTTCCCAATTTTTAAGTTTTTGGACAAAAATGGGCATGCATGGAAAATTTTGAAAGGTTATTAAGGAAGGGCATTTTGGTCATTTGGAATAAACTAAATAAAAAGGAAAAATGAAAGCAAAAATCAACCATTTTTTCTTCTCCATGCTACCGAAAATTGAAGGGTCGCCATAGCTAGGGTTTTTAACATTTTCAAGCTCTATAGTAAGTGCTCCCTAGCTCTGTTTTTAACGTTCTTCGTATTTTTGAGATCCTTGTAACATGCTCTCTCTATTTCTACCTATATTTCAATCTAGGGTTCATGTTTAGAAATTTACCCATGCATGAGATGCTTGTGTTTTATGATTTGTGAAGGAATATGATAGTTTAGAGGATGGTAAACAATTTTTACTAAGTAGTTTTTCATAGAAATGGCTTGAGGGACCATTTTGTAAAAGTTGTGAAAATGGGTAGAAAAATGTGAAATGAAAGAAAATGGAGGCTGAAATAAGCAAGAAAAATTTTCGGCTAGGCTTGGATAACCTAGAAATTTCATACATTTCATTATACGAGCCTAGGGACTAAATTGTAAAAGTGTGAAAGGTTAGGGGAAAAATGGATATTTTTCCCAGGGTGAAATTTAGGCCTAAAGCAAATAGTGTGATGTATTGATAATTTATTGTTGCTTATATAGACCTCGAGAGACCAACTTCGAAAATCGACTGAGGAAAATAAAAGGTTTCGGTGTAACTGAAATTCGAATTCGAAACGATTACCAGGTAAGTTCGCGTAACTCGAATGTAAACTATTTTAAATACATTAAAGATATAAGTTCATGTATAAATTATAATATCGATATGCAAAATATGATAATTCATGAAAAATTGATGTTACAATGAAATGTCCCGGTTGAATAAAAAGGATACCTAATGGATTTCTCGAAAATGAATTAATGGTAGAAAGGATCTAGCCCGGACGGGTGATCCTACAGTGATCTAGCCTCCCGAAGAATACGTGTACTGGTATGGATTTAGCCCGGACGGGTAATCCGATTAGGATCTGAATTTAGCCTGGACTTATAATTCAGATTCAAACTCATAGAAGTATATGTCATTGTAAGGGATTTAGCTTGGACTGGTAATCCTGACATTGCTCTCTGAGTTTATATTACAGGGGATTTAGCTTGGACTGGTAATCCCACCGTAAGAGTGAGTTTCACATGAGTGTGTATTTAAAATGATCACTTTCATGATTTGACGGTAAATGAGATATCCATCGAGATCCCAAGAAATTCAACGGGTTTAAAATAATAAATGAAAATAGAAATGTTTAAATTAATGAGCTCATCTAAGACTAATGTTATAATGTATTTGCCCGAGACTAACTTGATAGTCGAGTGTATGTGATAGGGAAATAATACTATGCATGTTGGCATGAATATCTATTATGATTGTATGCTAAATAACCGGTAAGTTTACTTTCCCGTTATCCGAAACTTACTAAGCATGTAAATGCTTACCCCCTTTCATCTCCCTTGTCTTACAGAGCTTGCGGACTTGTGAAGATTGGAAGACGGTTAAAGTATTGTCAACACTATCAACTTGTCTTGTTTTGGTCTATAGAAACTTCTATTTTGTTATGATGGCATGTATAGGATTCTTGGTCATTTTGTTATATGTGCCTTGTGGCTAGCCAATGTAAGGGCTTAAATGATATGCTTATTCATTTTGTATATGGCCATGAGATATGGTCTATGTTGATGTAGGTTGTAAATCTACTAATTGCGCATGTATATGCTTGAATGTTTCATGAGATGGTTAATGTGGTATACCATAAACGGATATGTGTAATGTGGCCAAATCACTCGAAGATGGTTTAGGTCATAATTGGCATGATTTATGAAATGAATTAAGTATATAATATGGTTTGTAAAATGGTAACCCTAAAACAAAGAGGGTACTATCAATATAGGTTAATAAGAGACTTGAAGCAACATACATGACCTTGGCTAAGAAGGTTTTAAAGGTACATTTATACCATGATAGATGTCCAAGGAACATATTAGTGTGTATAGATGTTTAAGGGTGACTAAAGGCTTGGAAAATAGCCTACAAAAAGTCTAAATGGGTAGACACACAGGCATGTGTCTAGGCCGTGTGTGACACATGGTCGGTCCCCATTGGCGTGTTGTACGGCTGTGTGTCCCCTGCACCTAGAATTTTAGGTCAGTATGCATGGTAGTAAACACACAGGTAGAGACTCGGCCGTGTGTCTCAACCGTGTAGAGGACATGGCCTAGCACACGGGTGTGTGCCTTGGCCGTGTGCCCCTAGATGGATGATGACATCATAAATAGAATGTTAAGGTTTTTGGACACAAGCGAGGACACGAGCGTCTCTAGGCCATGTAAGGGACACGGGCATGTGCTCGGCCGTATGAAAACCACTGTAGGTTCAAAATGAAAAATAAATTCCAATAATTCAACATGGGTAAGGGACACGGCGTGTCCCAATGCATACGGGCGTGTGCATTGCCTCCACACGGGCGTGTGAGTTTTAAACCTAGAAATTCCCTAAAGTTTTCTTAAGTTCTCGGTTTAGTCCCAGACCATTTTTAACGCTTGTTTTGGACCTCGTAAGTCTATAATAAGGAAAATGTGATTTTTTTATTGGTTTTAAATTGGAAATGAAATGAAATTTTATAACCCATTTTTTCAGAATGTCCATGTTTGTGTTTGGTAATGCCTCATGCCTCGTCCCGTTCTCGGGTAGGGGTAAAGGGTGTTACAGGTCAAGTCAGGAGCTAATGGTGCTTATTCGGGCCAAAATTGATGCCAATGTTGTGACACTAAGATACTCATGTCTCAACATCGAAGACAAGCTAAAAATAAGTTCTAGAGTGAAACTGCTCTCGATGTCATGACACGGCCCTCCTATGTCACGACATACCCCTTGTAGTTGGTTGCAACACTACAAGCCTGTGTTGCAATGAAGCCCTTGAGCAGCTAAAAAGTTCCTACCCGTTGTAATTACATTTTGGAGGGAAATAAGGTGTATTTATCCTAATCAAACTCTAAGGACTTCAATGATAATTTAGAAACTTTAATATTCCAAGTTAAGCCTATATAAAGGCCATTGTAATCAACTTAGACTCATAAATTTATGGAGACATAAAATATACTTAAGGTTTTTATTTCATTCTTAGTTTTTACTTAGGGTATTTTATGTTCTCATAGTTAGAAGATCCTATTCCGAAGTGAGACTCTCGTGAGTGGAGATTGTTTCGGAGCCACACTTTCATTGATAAATCCATGAGCATCTCTTTTCCTTTATTCTATTTTTTATATCTCTTTTTTTTAACATTGTTTAATTGAATGTTTGTGTAAAGATTAAAATCAATTTATGCTACATACATATATCGCATGTTTCAACTGTTCTAATCTTATTAATTCATTGAATGATAGAGTTTCTTAGTGGATCAACTATTTGGGAGAGGAAGAACTTAAACCTTAGGCTTGATGACCCTAGGAAGTCATTGAGGTGGGAATTAACCCAAAATTGGTATGGTCTATCCGTGAACACCTTAACCCCGAACTGGTCTAGACTAAGAGGTCAGAAGATTAGTAGTCCTTTTCGACTCATTATTTTAGTGGAAGATCGAAAGATCCTACTGAGTTATCGACTAGTTAATTTATTAGAACCCTACATCAATAATTAATTACGTAAAACAATTGGATCTAGGCTGAAGGAACTTGCGTAGTGAAACAAGGGATAGGAGAAGTCGATACATGAACTTAGGAGTAGATTTAGATTTAATTAAAATTTTTTATTATCATATTGCTTCTTGATTAACATTAGTAATTTGTGACTCGAGTAATTTAGTAATTATTTTTGGTAACTGGCTTAATAGTAGTTTTCTCCAAACTGCAATCCCTTGGGTACGATCCTCGGAATACTTAACAAGTGTTTCATTGTAAACAAACTACATTACAACCTGACTCATATACTTGTGGACACTGCCTCAAATCTATATCTTTATTTGTAGTGTTCACATTTCGGACGTTGGTACGTCCGGAGGCGGTCAATTACCTTAACTGGTGTGTAAGGATGGATAGAAATGGTGTGTAGCAAATGGGGGTAGGTTTGTATCTGTATTTGTGTGTGCATTCGTATTAGTATTTGTATCTATATCTATAACTGCATCTATATCTATATCTTTCTATCATATTTCATCATAAGATATGCCATGCTTTTGTATTTGTTTGATTTCTAATTTTTGTGTGAATTTGCTATGTGATTTGTTAGTAAGGGTTGAGTTACACATTAAGATTGTTAGCTCACCCTGTATTATTATCCTCACAGGTAGTCATAAAACTTAGGACCGGGCGTTGTTTGGGAGCACTGACTGGTTTCTCAGTAAAGTAAATATGATAATTCATGTATTTAAACTATTCTGGACTTTTTGGAATTTTTTTGGACTGTGCAACTGTTTGGGATTTTGTTTTTTGTTTTGATTTGATTTGTTGTTTTTGGATCTAATAACTAATATGTTTTTTACAAACTAGAGTCATGGTTTTCAAAATTAAATAGTCTAGAAATTTAGCTGTAAGACAAAGTTATCAATTCAATGAATTTCTGTAAAATGAACTGCTAAAAACATGGATTTTCTAAAAATTGGAAAGAGGTTTTCAAAATTAATAATGTCAAGACACACATTTTATGAATTCAAATTTGGGGTTTAAAACGAGTTTATGTAATTCCTCAAGATTCAGCCATAACAATTAGGCCGATGTGGGGTGTTACATTTGATAATATCAGAGCCTTGTTTAAAACTCCAGCTGTGATTTTTGGGTTAAAATTTTTTTACATGAAAATTGTTTTAAATTATTTGGATTTTTTATTAATTTTGATATCTGGGTTTATAAAAAGTGAATCCAAGACTCCAGCGTCGATCCAAGTAAGAAAATTTATGCTTTAGTTACTTTAGTAAAACTGGAGAGCTAAGATTACTTTTCTTCAGTTAAAGGCTGAGATAAGTTTGATAAAACTTTATACTTAGGATTTTTAATAACCTAAGCTAATACATAAAATTTTAGAATTGCAGATAATTAAAAATGAGCATATGATGTGTGCGAGGTCGCGATACTCGATGGCATGGCGAATGTCGTAAAGAGGTTCGAGCTGAGCCTCCTTCTTTGAGTAGTGTGGCCAACTTGGGGACAAGCAAGTAGGTAGAGACACATACCACAGAGACTAAACCTTAAACTCAGGCTGTAGGGGGTGACGCATTATCCAAGCTAAGTTAAGGGTTTTGCAAAGGGTCACTGGGACCCAATCCGGATCTAGGGGCCGAATGTTGGTAACTGAACGACTCTGGTCTAATGGTGCTAAGTTGTTTCGAGGTGTTGTTGGGATTACCCCAACGGTGGCTAAGTATTGGTTGGAAGCCACTGAGAGAACCATGGATGACCTGGACTACACCCAGAGTAGAAATTGAAGGGTGCAATATCTTTGCTTTGAGACGAGGCATATCAGTGATGGCAGTCTCTTGTGCGAGGCACTCACCTGAGCGTGTGACATGGGAATTCTTTCAAAGTGCCTTTCAGAAAAAGTATGTGGTGGGGAGGTATATTGAAGCCTGTAGGTTGGAGTTCATCGGGATTAAGCAGGGCAAAAGATCTATGACTGAATGTGAGGCCGAGTTTCTGAGGCTGAATAGGTACGCTCAAAGTTTAGTAGTCACCGATTATGACAAGAGTGTACATTTTGAGGATGGACTTTGGTATGATTTGAAAGTGTTCGTAGCTTTGTAGCAAGAGCGAGTCTTCGAAACGTTAGTGGAGAAGACTAAGATTATTGAGGAGATTAACTGCGTGGAGTGCGAGAGGTGGGGGCAAGAAAGAGTTAGAATAAGAACAAGAGGGATTTGAGTCCTTCTAGTTCTATTTTGTAGCATAAGAAAAGGGTCAGGTTTGATAGGCTTTAGTAGGTTTGGGTGACAGTTATCTCTGGTGGTGTTTAGGTTTATGCTCGCTGTGGTAGACACCATCCAGATGAATGTTAGAGGAGGATAGAAGCATGTCTGTGGTGTGGGTTTATGGATTATCGTATTAAGAACTGTTTGTATCTGTTTCAGCAGATGCAAGGTCCAGTTCATGGTTTGGTTCAGCCTTAGAGGGTAATGCAGCAGCCTTCGAGAGGTCGTGGTTAGGTTATGGGTGGTAATGGTATGGGTCGAGGATAGAGGGCATCAGACAGAGGTGCTAATTAGACTGATGCGAGGTAGCCTGCTTTAGTTTATGCGACGAGGCACCGTGAGGTTAGAGATGTGGCTGACGTAATAGTCGGTACGTTTACTATTAATTCCACCATATTTTGAATTGATTGACATTGGCTCCACCCATTCATACATAGCTAGTACTGTTTCTGGTAATTTTTGAATTCCCACTGAGGATACTTCTAGTGGGATATCAATAATTAGTCCATTGAGTCACTTAGTGCAAGTTAGTAAGGTTTATAAAAGGTGCCCATTAGAGATAGAAGGGGTTATGCTTTTGGCAGATCTGATGGAGTTACCATTTGGGGAATTTGATTTGATTTGGGCATGGATAGGCTTGCGGAGTGTCGAGTCAGTTTGGATTGTGCGTCAAAGAGGGTGATTCTAAAAATTGAGCATGGTGTGGAAATTTTTATGATAAGTGAGCGTCGAGATTACCTCTCTAGTGTGATATCCACTATGGTGGCTGAAAAGTTTGTCTGATAAGGGTGTGAGGCATATTTGGCCTATGTGAATGACACGAGTGTTGTGGGTTCTATTGTGGAAGCAATTCACATAGTTAAAGATTTTTTAGACATCTTTCTTGAGGAATGTTTAGGGTTACCACCAAAAAGGGAAGTTGAGCTTGAAATTGAGGTTCTACTGGGGACAATTTCAGTGTCCATTGCTCCATACCTTATGGCATTAAAAAGGCTAAAGGAACTGAAAGTGTAGCTTCAGGAAGTTCTTGAGAGAGGGTTCATTAGACTCAGTATGTCCACATGGGGAGCACCGGTACTCTTTGTCAAGAAGAACGATGGTACTATGAGGATGTGTGTGGATTATCGACATCTAAACTAGTTAATAATAAATAATAAATATCCACTACCAAGGATCGATGATTTGTTTGATCCATTCTAAGGAACGTCTGTGTTCTCCAAGATTGATCTGTGTTCTAGGTACCATCAGTTGAAGCTAAAAGAAACTTTTAGTGCATAATACCGCCTTCCTTATGGTCTGAGTTCCTAGTTATGTCTTTTGGTCTGACTGATGCACCGATTGTGTTCATTGATCTCATAAATAGGGTGTTTCAGCCGTATCTGGATTAGTTCATTGCAGTATTTATTGATGATATTCTGGTATACTCTAAGATCAAAGTTGAGCATGATGAGCATCTTAGAGTGGTTCTGTAGATTATCCGAGAAAAGAAGCTCTAAGCTAAGTTGAGAAAATGTGAGTTTTGGTTGAGGGAAGTTATGTTTTTCAGGCATGTAGTTTTTTCCAAGGGTATCCGTGTGGACCAAAAAAGATTAAGGCTATTCTTGAGTGGAAACAACCTAGAAATGTTTTTGAGGTTCGGAGCTTCCTAGGTCTGGCGAGGTATTATTGGAGGTTTGTAAAGGGGTTTTCATATATTGCAGCTCTTTTGACTGAATTGTTGCGTAAGAATGGTCTTTTGTGTGGATTGATAATCAACAATTGAGCTTTGAGAAGCTTAAATTAATTTTGACTCAGGCACTCGTTCTGATACAGCCTAAATCTGAGAAAAATTTTGTTATGTATATGACGCACCGCACATTAGTCTCGTTTGTTTTTTGATGTAGGAAGGTAAAGTGGTGGCTTACATATCTAGACAGCTTAAGCTGCATGAAGGCAACTATCCAACACATAATCTTGAGTGAGTTGAGGCTTTCTTCGCACTAAGAATCTAGAGATGTATCATCTATACTGATCACAAAAGCCTTAAGTACCTTCTAACTCAAAAGGAAATCTTAGGCAACTAGCTGGGCCTTAAATACCTTCTGATTCAAAAGGAGTTGAATCGTAGGCAACGTAGATGGATTTATTTTCTTAAGGATTACGACTGCACTATGGAGTATCATCCTGGTAAGGTCAATAAGGTGGTCGATGCTCTTAGTCAAATATCGATGTCAGAGTTGATGGCGATGTTTGCTCACCTAAGTTTGTTTGAGGATGGTGGATTATTGGCCAAGTTGCAGGTTAAGCCAACTTTGGTTGATAAGATTTGAAAGAAGCAGCTTTTGTATGAGTCTCTGGTTAGTTGGGTTCAACAGATTAAAGAGGGTAAAAATTTAAATTTTGGGTTTAACAATGAGGGTATTCTAGGTTTTCGATGTCAGATTTGTCTGTCGAGTGATGTGGATTTGAGGTATGCATCCCGGTGGTAATAAAATGTACCATGATCTCTGGAAGTTTTATTGGTGGCCTAGTTTGAAGCGTTCTAGCAGGTTAAGGCTGAGCATAAACTTCCTTTTGGTTTGCTTCAATTCGTTAAGATTCTACAGTGGAAATAAGAACGGGTAACCATGGACTTCGTTAGTAGGTTGCCTTTGACACCTACTAAAAAGGATTATGTTTGGGTCATTGCAGATCAATTGACTAAGTCCACTCACTTTCTTCCAATTTGAACCAATTATTTTTGTAGAAGCTAACGAAGTTATACATCTCCGAGATAGTTAGACTTTATGGGGTTCCTATATTGATTATCTCAGATTAAGACCCACGTTTCACATCTCGATTTTGGAAGAAACTATATGAGGCTTTGGGTACTCAGTTGGACTTCGGTACTGCATTCCATCCATAGACTAATGGAAAAACAGAGAGAGTAATTCAGGTATTGGAGGATATGCTACGGCGTTGTGTTATTGATTTTCGTGGTAGTAAGGAAGAGTTTCTGCCACTGGCTGAATTTGCTTATAATAATAACTTTCAGTCTAGTATTCAGATGGCACCTTACAAAGCTTTATATGGTTGTAAGTGCTCTATTGTGTTGAACCGAGTTGGATGAGAGAAAGACTATGAGTTTGGATATGTTTACTGATACTGAAGATAAGGTCAAGTTGACTTAGGATCGACTTAAGGCAGCTTTTGACATATAAAAGTCTTATGCGAATCTAAAGAGGAAAGATATATAGTTTGTTGTGGGAGATCAGACCTTCTTTAAGGTATTTCTGGGGAAGAAGGTTCTAAAATTTGGACGTAAGGGCAAGTTGAACCCTAGGTCTATTACATCTTATATGATTTTGAGGTGAGTAGAGCTAGTTTCCTATCAGTTGGAGTTGCCTCTAGAGTTAGATCGCATACACAATGTTTTTTACATCTCCATGTTAAGACAATATCGGTCTGATCCATCTAACATTGTGCCTATTGAGGAGATTGAAGTGAGGCCATATTTAACATTTGAGGAGGAGCCTGTATAGATTATGGATCAACAGGTTAAGGTCTTGAGAAGGAAGGCTACTCCTTTAGTTAAGGTTCTATGGTGGAATCATGGTCCTGAGGAAGCCATTTGGAATTGGAGGACTCGATTTGATGGCAATACCCATATTTGTTTGAGTCAGGTAAATTTTGAGGTGAAAATTTATTTAAGGAGGGAAGAGTTGTAATGCCCCCAAAATTTGTAATTTGAAAACTTTAAATCATGTCAAGTAAAATAATTTATTGTAGTGGCTATGTGTTATTTATGTGTGCCTAAGGTCCCGTGTTCAAATCCCTTCCCTTGATTTTTTTTGTTATTTTTGTTCCAACCACTATCTTTGAACATCTAGCTTACCTATTATTTCTACTCAATTGTTGACAAGAATGAGCCAAATTGTTCAGTGGTAATGCTTCAGCTTACCTAGAGGTCTTGTGTTTGAATATTGTGTGTGTAAAGCAGGAAATATTTTTATTTTTCTTATACTATGCCACCCATGTGGTTAGTATTTGAGTTAAATTCAAATACCGGGGAAATATGATAGAATAGTTATTAGAGGGATATGGGTAATTTTTTAAAAAAATCTTTTTGAAAATTTTCTCCTAATTTCTCCCCACTATTGTTGTCCCTCTCACTCCTTTTTTTCACATTTTTGTTTCCCAATTTTTGCTGTTAAGTTTTCCGTTGTTTTCTCTTTTGGCTTTCATCCCTTTTCGTTCCTTCTTATACTTTCTCTTTTCTTTTATCAATTTCCATCATTTCGTGTGGACAAACAGTTGTTCTCCTTTAGGTAAGTATTTATTGTTCCTCTTTTAAGGATGTGGTTCTACTTTGCTTTTCTTGCTTGAGTAAGAGGATTACTTGATTGTTGGCTAGGGGTTAGATTTGACTAATTTTGTGTTTTTTTAGGCGAGATTTGTGAAACACCAACTCCTCTGGCGGTCTAACTACGGTTTACGTCTGCTGTTATTTGCAAGGGTAAGATGGAAGTTCCAATTAAGGGCTTCGGAATAATTGATTATTTGCGTCTGATTTAGTGGTCGGATTTAGTACGAGATTTGCTAATTAGTTTGTTCTGAATTTCATTTTTAAGTGTTAGAATTATGATTGTTGTGTCGAGACCGAAAAACGACTAGGTGTGCCTTCTGTCTAGAAAAATAATGAACAAGG
Source organism: Gossypium hirsutum (assembly GCF_007990345.1). NCBI lineage: Eukaryota > Viridiplantae > Streptophyta > Magnoliopsida > Malvales > Malvaceae > Gossypium > Gossypium hirsutum. The sequence continues at coordinate 88,987,647 of NC_053431.1, forward strand.
CGAAGCCGTTAAACAATTTGTCAATGCCAAAAAGCCTTGTAGGTCACACAAGCTGGGTTACGTAGGTCGTGTAAGCCACACAGACGTGTTCTAGGTCGTATGGGCCAGACGGGCGTGTTCTAGGCTGTGTGGGCCAGGTAGGCGTGTGGGCCACATGGGCGTGTGAGCCCATTTTTAGTAAAATTTAGTTAGGGTCGTGTATGATGTGCAATTCAAGTTTAGCCACCCCGTAGGGTATGTTATGTTATATGTATAGCTTATATATACAAAACCTGATATTCTGCTTTTGTATATGTAACTTCTGAAAGCATGTTAGTTTGTTCTTATGTGTAAAGCATGTATGATTTGTTTGCATCTGGATATATGGATAGTGATTGCATGTGCATTGGGGTGGGATTATGATGTGATGGAGGAAGTGTTGGTAGTCTAATGATTTGCCTTATATGGTAGTTTTAACCACATATCTTTTCTAATGGCTTGGCCCCACTTATCTGGTTCTGGCGGATTTCCACATTATTTCTGCCAGTTGACTATAATATTCTGAAAAGTGACATGCGCTCACTATTTTGTGTGTAGGGTTGGATGGGCATTTATTACCTTAACTGGTGTGTAGGGATGGACGGAGATGGTGTGTAATTGATAGGGGTAAGTTTTTTATCTGTATCTATATATGCATCTGTATCCGTAATTGATCTGTCTTTCATATTGCATCGCAAGATATATCATGCTTTCGTATCTGTTCATGTAACACCCTATACTAGACCCGGTCACCGAGCTCGAGTAATAGGGCGCTACACCACCGTCACAACATCATACATTACATAACATCTCACTAGCATGTGAACATCCTCAAATTTGACCATTTATGGAGATTCCAAGTCAAGAAAACCCTAGGTGAGGTTAAATCATGTTAAACATAAATCGAACAAGCTTATAACAAAATAGAAGCATGATTTAAGACCACTTAAAAAAATTCAAAATAAATCACGTAGGTATCAATACTCATTCATTGGTATCGATAATTCTCATAGATGGTATCAATACTGCTTAGAAAATCAATACCAAATCAGCATGTTGTTTCTCTGCAAAAATTATTGGTAATTATACCCCGAGTATCGATACTCGAGACATGGTATCAATATCAAATTGAGTTACTAAATTCCTGCACAATCGAAATATCATAGAGTTATCGATACTAATGCCTGATTATCGATACCTCTGCATTAGATAGTAAAAATAACACAGAAATAGGGCATTTAACTTAACCATACACTTACTAAGTCATCAGGCACTTATAATCTCATAATCTAATCATCAAAAATATCAGAATTGGCAGTTTCGTGCATCATCAATCGTTTAAACTAAACAACCCAATGAGCTAGAATCAACATCCGTAATTTCTAAAAGAAATAATAACGAGCAAAC